>NC_053022.1:308718161-308888996 GCF_003073215.2 Triticum urartu
ACAAGAACAAGAAGAAGGTTTGAAGAGAGCAACATCACAATGCCTCCGGAAGAAGTGAGAGAATGGAACTGAATGAACGGGGGAGAAAAACAAGGTCTTGAGAGAGCACACTTACACCAAAAGCTAGAACGAAGTTGTTGGGTTATCAACAACGAAAAGGATAAGCTTGATATGGACTTATAGAATACATCTCAAAATTATGAGGTGACAACTTGCCACTCACGGAAAAGATTTGATTGGATTGATATACACAAGGAGACGAGAAACTATTTCGCTGAGAGGATAAAAGAAGAACTTTGGATCATTTATAAGCACCATAAAAGCAACAATCCTTAGGGACGGCTTTAGGTGAAATATAACCCAAGATAATACCAATGAAGAGATTGATGGATTTAAAATATGTTTTTCTTAGCAACATGTGAATCATGGAACATGAATTCAAATTATCAAGAATGACATAATACCACCTCTAATGATACGGTAGAACGAATTGCACTCCGGATTGCAAGATGAAGAATGGTTGAGCTCCTCTGAAAAGAATCTTAAAGAACACTGCGAGAAGGAAATTAAATCCTTGATGAACCATCATGTAGAACCTTCATGAAGCACTCCGGTAAACAAAAAGAATAATGAAAATAAAGAGAAGTAGGAAACACAAGGTGAAACCTTGTAATGATTTAGATGGATATCCGTGATAATTAGAGCTTGGAACTCCGGGAAAGAAATAAGAGCACTTGAAACCAAGAATTTAATCATCGTGAACAAACTCCGGAAGAAAAGATTAACATATGGATGAAACAAGAATAAGAATTACATTATGCTTATCCTTCACCAATTAAATTGATGACAATCAACGGATTTGGCATATTACTTCTTCCCGTTGAAAGGATTAAGAGATATAGCGCAAACTTGAGAAGGTCTTCAACGAACCACCGGTAGGATCGAAACAACGAATGAATTGGTATGATAAAGAAGGAAGAGAAATCTTAAACGAACCACCGTAAGGATTGAAAAAGAACGAATAAAAGATAATGAATCACCGGGAAGAATTATGAAATGAACGAAGATACTTGAGAAAATTTAGATACAAGAGGACGAATAGTTCACGAACTGATTAGAGAATACTTGACTGATGCACCGGTAAGATTTGGGGAACAATGGCTGAAAGCTGAGAATGAACAAGTCTTCTGAAATGATGAGCTCCGGATAATCAAACTGAAAAGACTCCTCAATATCTCCTGATGGGTGAAAAGGATTCTCACAATAGAAAATAATTATGAGAGGATGGCAACAAGCTAGCACCACGAATCTCTGAGAGAACGGATAAGATATGGAGGTAAAACTCTTCTTCGGTCTTCAAATGATGAGAAAGACGACGAGAAACACCACCTTGAATTATTGAGACACTCTGGAATAAAGAAGAATAGAAAAGTTGAACCAATGATGAAAAGAAATGAAAGATCTTGGAGAAAGACATTTGACTGATGATAATTCATTCTTACGTCAAACTTTAGAAGATTTGAGAATAACTCAGGGAGAATAAGAAGAGTCAGCTAAGATCCTGGGAAAAGACCTGTGGGTTAGGGCCCACTGAAAATACACACCGTAGAACGATTTCAAAGAGAGATTGCACCGGTTGAATTTAAATGGCTTGAAAGAGATAACATCCTTGAAAGAGCTTGAACGAAAGCAGAGTGTAAGCACGAATCTTCGGGATTTCTTGAGCACTCCGGAACAATTGAATAGCGAGAAATGAATGATTATGAGGGGCACCGGCACGAGAAAAGCATTTGAAATACAGAAAAAATATGATCAACACAGAAAGCTTGAATTGAATCCACCGTAGAAGAAAAGAATTAAGGGTGATGACCTTGAGGCTCCGTTAAAATCTTCATGAGAATCACCGGATAAGAACATTGAACGAAAAAGGAATGAAGAGGCCTCGCATCAATAAGATGGATACTCGATAAGGAAATCCGAGTCATTGAAAAACCAAGGGTGGGAGGGTGGGAAAACAAAGGCACCTTGGGAAAGATGAAACAAACACCGTTGAGAAGAACTGATAATTGATCTTGCGGATATTGACGTGATCGGATTCACTTGAAGAGAAACACACCGGTGAAAAGGATTGACATGACAATCTCAATTATCATGAAGGATCTGTATTCACATAGAAATATGAGAACACCGCTTAGGAAAGGGATGGAATCCACATTTGACTTTGAAGCAACTCGAATACCACAACTGAAAACAAAACAAAGGATTGGCTTGCAGAATAAGCCAGAACAAACATATGTTAGAGATTTCGCCCGAAGTTTTCGTGGTGGGGCCTACACGGGCTCGATCATACATCACCATCATGTACAAGGCAGTGCACATGACATACGAAGCGTCCCCGAGTCGGCATAGCCAAGGACTCTTTAAGACACAACAAGACCACTGTAAAACCAACCGTGGATAGGCGGACCACTAGACGTCGAACCCCAATTTCATATCATACATCTGTCGGAAAGTGATCCGGGCGGTGCAGGGGCTTGCGGCTTGGCGCGGGGCTCACCCATCCATTGAGGCGGCGTCCTGGTGGCTTCCTGTAGAGAGAGGCGAGAGGGAGTAGATGGTGAGGAGTGAGGACAGGGAAGAAGAGAAAGGAGGGAGCACGGGGAGCAGGGAGAGGGCAACGGCCTGGCGGTGGTGCTGGTCTCCTGCGGCGCACGGGGAAGCCGATGCACGGAGCTTGGTGGCGAGGACGATGCAGGGGTGCACGCGAGGTACTCGTTGTCCTGCTCGATCAGGAGAGAAACAGGGAGGTGGCGCGACTGGCCTTGTTCGGCCGCTCGGTGTTCGTGTTCCATTCGGGATCGTGCCGAGGAGGGAGAGGAGGCACGGAGGCAGATCGGGAGGAGGGAGTGCCTGGTTGCGTGTGGGTGGAAATTGGGCGACGCGGAAAAACAGGGAGGTGGTCGGAGGCTGATTGGAGAGGTGGATTTGGGATGATCCCGAGGGGAACCAGAGAGAGTGGCGGCGGAGGGATTCGGAGGATGGGACATGATAGGCTAGGGTTTGATCTGATATTTATATCATATGAGTTTTGGGTTAGGGGCTAACTTGTCCCTCCAATCGCAATCGGATGATCGCGAAAAAATATATTAGGAAGTCCAATTAACAAAACAAAGACGTTTTGTAGATGTTTGGGGATGATCCGGACACGACGGTAGCGACAGTCCGGGTCGGGTCCGGGACAGCTTTCGAGCGCGCACGAGGAGGGCCGCGGGCTGACGAGAGAGGTTAGGTTGGACATGGCAGTAGGTAGTGGGCTGTGTAGACGTTCTCGAGCTGAGAGAAGAGAAGAGAGGGAGGCCCGGCGACTGTTTCTGGAGACCGAAAACATCCGACGTAAGACCGGCTATACTGCCGCTATAGTTAACAGTTGGGGCGTCAAACGAACTCCGAATGCGACGAAAATTGACAGGCGGCCTACCTACAACATAAAAACACCGCACGCCCACTTTCATCCCATTCTGAGAACATTTTCCGGCCACTTAAAAAATAATATTACGGACATGCCGCGGGCGCGTGCGAGTGTGTCTGGGCTCAGAACGGGCAACAGAAGGAACTAGGGAAACCCGGACAGATGCAGGTTTTGAAAACATGATGATGCAATGCACATGATGACATGACAAGACGCAACACGCAAGCGAATGACATGGCAACAACATCGAATAACTGGCAGACACCTGGCGCAACGGTCTCGGGGCGTCACACCTACGTCCTGATTTAGTGGATTGGCCTCGCGAGGGCTCGAGTATGAACAAGTACAGTGGTTTCCTGAGCTCCTTTGCTAGTCTAAGTCCCCATGGGTCGATCCCCCTCTATGATGGAACCCTAGCTACTTATATAGGCGGCCAGGGTCCTCTTCCCCCGAAATGTTTAGGCGGGAAGGGAATCCCACAACGGCCATTTGAGCGGGAACACAAGGACGCTCCTATCCTGACAAAAGGTGATCTTCGCCTGCAAAGAGGGCAGGCGGTGACGCGGTGGTGGGCTTAGTGATGACATCCTTCCTGCCGTCCTTGCAGTCTTCGGTCTTGTTGCACCAAAGGGGAAACCTTTGTTTCGCCCCTCGGGAACCTGCGCTTGTGCGGTCTCCTTTGCACTGATATGGAAACTGCGCCCGCTGGCGCGCGCTGGCGCGCGCTGGCACGGTTCGTCATGGCTTACGTCACTGCCTCCTCCTGAGGCAGCCCTTGCCTTGAGATCTCCGCCCTCCCGAAGCAGCCTAGACCAGGCCACTCTAGGGAGAGGTCTTGGTCGCCCCTCCGGAGTAGCCTAGGTGGGGTCGCTCCCTAAGGGGGTCTTGGTCGTTCTCCTCGCAAGGGCTGGGCCCTATCGGGCCGTACCAGAACGCGACGTGGGCCGCAGACATGCAAGTCTGGGTACCCTGGTTCCCAGTACGCCGACACATAGCTACGGAACCTGACCTGAGAACAATTCTTCTTCTGCTTTAAGCGTTGACTTCGGGTTCGGAGTGGTGGTCCTCGTGAGTTGGGCACTGCAGTTTCCTTACTAAGTGCTCGTGTTTGGGTGCTCTGTCGTGGAGACGGTGCCGTGTCAACGGGAACTGGGTGTCTATCTGCTGGGGTTGGGGTTAGAAGGGGTGTAGCTGGTTCTCTGTCTAACTGGGTAGGAGTACAATCTGCATGAGTGTGGGTTATGTGTGGTGGGGCTGGTTCTTGGGCAAGTACAATCGTGGTCCTATCTGTATCGACAGGTAGCACGATCTTTTCTGAAGACTATGTTTTTACTCCCACAGATACTACCATCACTCCCTCCAATTGAAATGGCTGATAAACAAGAAAAGTAATTGAATGTACAGAAATTGTAAGATAGACATGTGCAATGGATAGTAGGGAAGAAAACAGGGCATGAAATAATTCACATTTATGTTGTCTAAGCAAACAGAATAGCAGGACATAATTTCACATATATGATGGCTAATTAAACAGGATAGCATGACACAATTTCACATGTATGATGGCTAACTAAACAGGATAGAATGACATACTTCAAAATATGATGACTATGTAAACAGGATGACATGATATAACTATACAATGTGTCTATTAAAGTGGTTGGCATGCCATAAATCACAAACATGCCATCGATGGAAACATGATGGCATGATATAATTCATGGATAGAATGAAATAATTTAAATATGATGACTATGTAAACAGGATGAGATGATATAACTATATTATGTCTTTAGAAAATGGGTTGGCATGCCATAATTCAGATACATGCTGTCTATGTAAACATCATGGCATGACATAATTCAAATGTATGATTTATATACTAAGGAAGTGAGCAGAGGGCAATTGCATATATGATGTGTCAACTAAGGAGATGGCATTCAATACAACATATGCAATACAACATATGCATTATATGAGTAATATAACCCTGCCAAGTTTGAGCATACACCTCAGGGGGATAATAGGACTGGTCATCTGCCTCTGAATCCTCCTCTGAAGAGCTATCTGTAACCAGCAAGATATCTACTTCAGCAGGTAGCATTGTCTGCTCTGAAGACCTTGTTTTCACTCCAGATTTTTCCATCACCAATTCAAATGGCTGATGCACAGGAAGAGCAGTTGAATATACAAACATTGTCGACAAAAGCAATGAGAAATACAAAAAAAAGGACGGCATGATATAATTCACATATATGACGCTTGCCTAAACATCATGGCATTGCATAATTCACATACATAATGCCTTGCAACAAGATAACATTGCATAATTCACATATATAATGTCTTGCAACAAGATGGCATTGCATAATTCACATATATGGTAATTAGACACTAAACAGGTGGCATTCACACAAAGCATGTCTAAACTAAGCAAATGACATAGCAATGCAAGATACCATACGCACGATATGAGCAACATAACCCTGCCAAGTTAGGGCATGCACCTCGGGGGGAAATATGACTGGTCATCTGTCTCTGAATCCTCCTCTGAGGAGCTATCGGTAACCAGCAAGACATGCGCTTCGTCAGATAGCATTGTCTGCTCTGAATACCTTGTTTCCACTCCAGATTTTTCCATGACCGTGCCAAATGGCTGATGCACAGGAAGAGTAATTTAATGTACTAAAATTGTTGACAAATTTAACACGTAATAAAAAAATGATGGCATGATATAATTCACATATAAGATGACTGGCTAACCAGAGTGGCATTGCAAAATTCACATATATGATGCCTGGCTAGACAAGATGGCATTGCATGATTCACATATACGATAAAGAAACTAAACAGATGGCATTGACACAAAGCATGTCTAAACTAAGCAGATGACATCTTTAATGTATACAGTAAGCAATGCAAGGCACCATATGCATGATATTACCAACATCAGCATGCCAAGTTAGAGCGAAGACCTCATGGGGTAAATAGGAGTGGTCTTCTCCTTCTGAATCCCCCTCATAACAGTTATCTTCCTCTTGATTACGATCCGAAATGAGTGGAGGGGGGGCTGCCTTTGTGCCCACCATGGAACGACGTCTGCATGAAATTTTATTGCCACACAAGGCTCGTCTCTTTTGCTCTACGTGATCAGTTCCATTGTGTACAATAACTGGCATGCATAGGAATAAAACATAGTGAGATTATGTAAGGAGTGCATGCACAAATCCAGAGTGATGGTAGCAAACTATGGATAGACCCAAAACTAATGATAGCAGGCAGATAATAGCTTTAGTTAAAAAATACAGATAATGGCTCCTTTAATGTTTGTTTGCACCCAACATGAAACTCATAGTAGACATCGGAGATTAACCAGATAGTAGACAGATAGTACTGATTGCTGCCCCAATATGTATCCCACAACCATTTAAAAACTCAAGTTTCAGCATTAGTTTGGACCTGACTCGGAGTCTAATAGGTGAACACGACGATAATGTAGCATGTCATCATATTAAGCGATGCATAACGTAAGCAGACACGGAAGAGTGCCACCTCTCTTGCGGACCCGTGTAGTCCTCAAGGTCATCTGCTCAGTTGATGATTGTAATGCAGTTGCCGTGGCTGCCGGCGGCGGGGAAGAAGATCTGAGGCAGTGAAAGACAGTCTAGAGAGCAGATCCCTGCTGTGGTGAACCCTTCCGTCGTTGGAGCAGCTGAGCTGGGGTGGAACACAGCGCCGCAGGAGCAGGACAAACCACACAAGGTTTTCTTTGACACATATATGTAACAGAAGTAATTGAGTAAGGGTTGTTTGAATTTGAGGATTCTAACAATGCAGGGATAGGAAATAGACAGGAATAGGATAGGAATGCATGTGCAAAATAGAGAATTTAAAAACCCAGGATTTCTGCCAATCTGGGTGTTTGATTCACAACAATTGGAAGATCACAGGATGCAAAAAAGCATGGTGAGATTAAGTCAAACCACAAGAAAATTTACGGTTATAATGCTATTATGCTACTATCTCTTAGTCTTGTGCTTGATGAATAGGAATATGAAAAGGAGGAGAAGTGGAAATTAGAATTCCTACGGTTTTTCTTTCAAGGAGACACTAAAGGAACAAATCCTACAGTTTTCCTTTGCTCCATTCCTTTGCACCAAATTCATGAAAAGTAGTACCATAGGAAACTTTCCAATTCCGATGTTTTTCATTCACTTTTCCTTTCAAGCACTGGCGATTCTAGTAGGCAGGCTTGAGCAAGGAAAATCCTACACTAAAAAAATGTTTTTGTGCTACTTCTATTACTTTGGACCCAGGCCACTGCCATACTAGCTCAACTCCCAGGCCCATCGACAAATGCACAGCTCAAACGCGCAGAGATAAATAATGATGGCATTCAAGAGAGTCCATCACGGATAGCTAGGTTGCCTGGTACCTCACTTCTTGTCATATAGTAGGATAAAATAATCGTATTTCCCATTACTATGAGTGCTCAGTGGACAATATATATAACACATAGAGTAAAAAAGAGATGCAACAAGTGTACAACCTCTTTGGCGAAGCCATGTCGATCTGAGCGTGATTGGGTTGGCTGATGAGGATGCTCCGGCTGACTTGGCTGTCGGAGGAGGGGAAGAAGATCTTAGGCGTCTGGAGATGGAGCCCGAGGTACTGCTCCGCTGTGATGGAGGGTTTCGTCGTTGGAGCAGCTCCGATGAGTTGTACGACGATGAGGCTGAAGCAGGACAAGAGAGACAATGAACAACGTTAACCTGAGTGGAATTCTAATAGCATCTCCAATACATGACGTAAAATACATAACCACAAAGTTTTAGATGTAAAATACATCAGCCGCTCATCTCTGACCTTAACTGTCGAAACTGAATTTAACTGTCTAAACTGAACTTAACTTTCGAAACTGAACTTAACTATCGAATCTGAATTTTGCTGTTGAAACTAAATTTTGCTGCCGAAACTGAACGCACTAGCAAGGTGAGGCTACACGTCGGTCGACTGACTTTTTCATCTCTGGTCAACCAATTTTGCAACCGTTGGATACGAAATCAAGGGCATGCGGTTCATCTTCAACATCCACCCCCCTGAGCCGGCCAAACAGCAGCCCCCCGCCGCCCGCGGCCGGCGGTGCGCCGCTCCGCCCGCCCCGAAAACACTCCCCACCGCCGGTTCGCTGCCACCCCGACCATCCCTCTAGCCTCCCCCCCCGTGCCGAGCTTTGTCTCCGACGATCCCCACGCCACCGCCCCGCCAACGCCCCGCCACCACCGGCGACCACCGCCCCCATCCTGAACCCTAAGATAGATAGTGGGGTACCTCTCCGGCAAGCCCCCCTCCCCACTGCGGCTGGTTCTTCCTTCACCCCGGCGGCATCGGAGTGAAGTATAGCTAAATCGGAGCAGCATCGCAAGCAAGAGCAAGAGTGAGAGCAGCAGCGCGAGCAAGAGCAATAGCAAGAGCAGACCAGGCAGGGGACCGAGAGCAAGAGCAGAGTAGCAGCGCGAGCGAGAGATAAAGCAGCAGCAGGTCCTACTGATGTGGACGTCGCCGCCGAGGGAGCGACGCCGTGGAGGAAGTGGCCGGCGATGCCGCCGTGGATGGAGTCGCGCCGTGTCGGCTCGGGACCGAGCGTCGGCAGCACCGTGAGATCGAATTAAGAAGAAAATGCGACGATTAGTGTACAACCTCTTTGGTGGTGCCGATTAGGCCGCAGCTTCATCCGAGGAAACGGTGATGATGATGCTCTTCCGGTGGTGCAGGTGAAGACGACGGTGTGGGAATGGAGGTGGCGCGAAAGACGAGGGGAACGTCGGGGCAGCTCCTTGGAGGTGGAGGACAGGGTGGCTGAACCGGCGGGACGATGAGATCGACGACGGATCCTCATCCGGTACGGTGGATGAGGGACGTCAAGGTGTTGTTGTGGACGACGTCGTCGAGGAAGAGGCTCTGGCTGGGTGGCGGACGAAGCAGGGTGTGGGGTTTTGTCGCGAGTTTTCGCGGCCTCGGTGTACAAATGGGTGGGCGGATGGGATGGCAGTGGGGAACCATGGCTTAGAGACGCGCTTGTCCGAAATGTGGGGTAAGTTACGAAAGTACCCCCACCGATTTGAGGTGGTTCTTTCGGTTCAGGGGTACCACGGGCATTTCGCGTGTCGGGATTTTACAGGAGGTGGGAGTTTTCACGCGTGTTGATTTCGGAATAGCAAGGCGCAGGTTGAGATGGAGGGAGTTGTCGGAGCACAACGAGACAAAGATATATCTTAAATATTTCGGGCTAACAAGGCGCGGGTTGAAGAGGCGGGAGTTTCGCAGCACGATAGACAGAGACGCTAGCTTGAATTTTCGGCATAACAAGGCGCGGCTTGAAATTTCGGAAGAACAAGCTTAACGTGTACCCCCAAAAAAGACAATTTGCACCTCAACACGCACAACACACACACACAAACACCACTTAGACTAGAGTAAGGTACACGTGCATTGCACGCATGAGATTTGGCAACCAAATTATGAATAAATACCACATTATAGCATGCAAGCTTGGAGTCATATATGCATGATGTAGATGTTTGTTTAATTCTTATAGTTCATTTCATTCAAAATTATCTAGTTTTTATAAGAAAGCTAATCTATTTTAAGATTCATGGAATTGTGCGTCGTAAGACATAAAGTAAAAACAAATAATGGCAAATCATGTAGAAAAACATTTGGGCAATTCGGATACGGAAGATTCTAGAACAAATAAGAAGTGCTTGTGTTTTGATGTTTGTGTATTATGCTTAAGTTCAACCATGGAGTCTTCTAGATTATACATGTGGCAAAATCTGGTGGAATCTAGATAATATCCAACGGCCAGTAGTGCTCAAATTTGCCATCTTTGGACCATCGGATTCGCCTCATCCAACGACCATCTTTCAAAGTTAAAGTTACCCGCACACAATATAAAAAAATATAAAATATAATATATATATATAGGGGTATAGATATAGATATGTGATGCAAAAGCCGCCCATCATCTCCAATTAGAATAGTGTGTCCATGCATGAATGCGACGTGGCCAAATGATGTCTGCCATCGGTATCTCAAATTCAAATTAGTCCGACCTTGTTCAATGTTATACATTACAACATGCTCGTTTCCAAACCACACCACGCAGATCTCCGTTATATTCATGCATGCATGGGTTTCAAACATCAGGATCTCTTATTCAAATATTTGAATTCAACTTTACATTGATTGTGACCTCACCTATTCAGCTATTCTTTTACACCCACACAGTAGTCTTCTCTTTATAATTGTACCACTAACTTTCTCTTGTGCATGCATGCACACACACTACCAGTCGGCATTATCCATCGCACGCATGCAATCTTTTTCTTCAGGTCGGTCTCCCATGAAGGCACACACCAACACACATCCCCCTCTCCATCATATCGGGCATTCTTTATCTCTCACGTGTGCATGCGCAACAATCGATGTTCCTCTATGTATGTGTGTATATAGCTAGGTCTTTCATAGTTTTCCACACAAACCGATCAATCGATATATCCAGTGAGGTCTCACCCTCTTTCCCACGTCCACATCGATCAATCTATACCTCTCTATATAGGATTGACACATATAGCTAATACACCCACATTAATTATGTATCCAACGTCCCCTCTCATCATCCATGCCTTCTGCTTCATCTCTCAGACGCGTGCACAATGGCGAAGACAGGGGGCAGTAAGGGCCCTGCCCCCTCCCCCCCTAACATCACTATATATCAAGGCTAATATGAATGTGATCATTAGACAATTGCTGCTAAAAATGGTTTAAGTTCATGAATTGACCCTCCTCGTAAAGGATTAGCAATGCTTGGCCCCCTAGCTCATTAATTTTTCATGGCTCCGCCAGTGCGCGCATCAGCGCACGTGTTC
Source organism: Triticum urartu (assembly GCF_003073215.2). Classification (NCBI taxonomy): domain Eukaryota; kingdom Viridiplantae; phylum Streptophyta; class Magnoliopsida; order Poales; family Poaceae; genus Triticum; species Triticum urartu. Next base: position 308,729,562 of record NC_053022.1, read on the forward strand.
GCCCCCTCTCTCTAAATATCGATCTCGCACTTGTGCATTCCTTCATAGTCTCCCTCCACTCGGCCCCTCACACCATCTTCTAGCCCCCCACTAGATTTTGCCACATGTACAATCTAACAGACTCCATGGTTGAACTTAAGCATAATGCACAAACCTCAAAACAACAGTGGTTCTCTTTTGTTCTAGAATCTTCCGTATCATAACTGCCCAAACTTTTTTCTAGTTGAATTGCCATTATTTGTTTTTACTTTATGCTTTACAATGCACAATTCCATGAATCATAAAATAGATTAAGGGATTCTTTGATTCAAAGGATTCTCAAAGGAATTTTGGAGGATTCTAATCATTAGGAATTTTTCCTATCTTGGTTGTTTGATTCGTAGGATTGTAAACCATAGGAATTTTTCCATATGATTCATTTGCACTAGATTTCATAGGAAACATCCCATCCTCTCAAACCTCTTTGAAAGAATTCTACGTTTTTTCTATGCACAATCAAACACTCATACAATCCTGTAGGATTCAAGACGACATTCCACTATAATCCCATGTTTTTCCTATTCCCGCGTTCTTAGCTTTTTTTATAAAAACTAATTGATTTTGAATGAGATGAACTATAAGAATTAAACGAAGGGCTACATCAGGCATATATGACTGAGAGCTTACATGCTATAGTGTGGTATTTATTCATAATTTGGTTGCAAAATCTGATGCGTGCAATGCACGTGTACCTTACTAGTACTTCGAGTATGTGCAAAACACGTAAATTAGAATACCAATGGCACGCTACACAGTGTCTCTCTTACAGTTCATGAAGCCACGTGGCACATGTGTAGGTGTTGTCGCGACCTCCTTGCGTGGATTGATCACAGTGACGTGCTGCTGGTTCCAGAAGAATGTACTCGTCCTCCCTGAGCCATACTGTCGGTACATGCATGAAGCAAAGATGTGCACGCACGCCATGCATGCACTCATTCCTCGCACGCACACGCGGATACACGGGCAGACGCAATTTTGTACCAAGATCCACCCCATGTGATAATTTAACGCGTGTGAAGTCGTTCACTTCATTGATGGTCAATTAATACAGCGCATGCAAATTGAGTGGACATGAGGGCGGAAGAAAGACATTATTACTCTACTACGCGCATGCGAGTAGTTAAATCGTGGGTTGCTAGTAGTACTTCCATTGGTCTCTTTCGTATTTTGTGCCAATTTTTGACAGTAACATAATATTTACGCATTTGAAAAGTGTAGTACTTGAAATTTATGTTCCGCTAAACTCATCGGGAGCCGTTTCGGGCCTCGAAACCAAAACATCAATTAATCTTTACCTTGTTCCCATCCCATTCGAAAGCCTGCTCACACCTACTAGTAGTACGTACCAAACCTGAACGTTTTCCCACTATGCAGGTATTAGTACTAGTGCTAGTACTTAGGTTATAAAAAGGGGAACTACCTAACCGAAAATCACTCTACCTTTCCTCCTCATAAGTGCTTCTTCTTCGTCCGTCGTTGCCATGGCCGGTGAGCGGAGCTCTAGGTCGAGAACTACTTGTAACAAGGGAGCGGCAACCAAGGCTGCGGAAAAAAAAGAGGGCTCGCCACCATGCAGAGACCTCGAAAGATCTCTCACGGGCAAGCGATGGCTCCTAGGAGCGCCCTAGCCGCAGAGGCGAACATGCCGAGCCGGCGGAGCTGGAGTCGTTATCCCTCGATGGCATGCCCGATCAGCTCAATAAGCAGAAGGAGTTCATCCAAGGCTTGATGGAGTTGCTGTAGGAGAGCCTCGACGACATGCCCGCTGAGCTCAATCAGGAGGGGGAGTTGACCGCTGGCTTGGTGATGCTGCTGAAGAAGAGCATTGCCTCAGGGAAGAAGGCGACCGGCGAAATCCTGCGACTTCGGGAGGACAATGCGAAGCTCTGCCACGAGATCGACCTGTTGAAGGAGAAGAACGCCGGCTGGAAGAAGCTGCATGAGAATAGTAGTTCCTCGATGAAGATGCTGCAGGCCCTCGCCATGGAACAGAAGGAAGAGTTGGCGAAGCTCCGCATCAAGCACCCAACTGCTGTCACGGAACGTAATATGACCGTGGAACAGATGATGAAGGCTCGCGTCGAGAAATGTCGCGTCATGGACACAATGATGAAGATGGCGGAGGAGACGCGCAAGGATATGGAGGTCGTGGAGGCGATGAAGAAGCAGTTACGACTCCGTGGCGAATTAGATCATTTGGGGTGATAATCTTCCTTCTTCTTTTGCTCATGTGTTTCATCTTTTGCTTCGGGTGTTTCGCCGCACGTGTCACGTTCTCTGCGAGGCATGAATAGAACAATGTTTTTTTGAGGGGATGAATAGAACAATGCTAACAATGAGATGACTAGCAAATTAGATCATTTTTTATCGCCATATGGCACTGGGTTGCTGTGTTTCGTGCTCCTCCGTCGCAGTACTACTCCAGTGGAAAACTTGAGTATACCGCACGGTTCTTTGCTCCTCCTCGATCAGGTCGTCGGCGTATTTATACGAGCAGTCAAATCACAAGGCCCCGCCTTCCAGCAGTAATGAGCCGTCAAATCACAAAGGCCCTCGCCTCTCATGAAACCGACCAAGCTAGACTGCCCCGCCCTCTAGCCTTTTAAAAAATGTATACTTTTGGACAGTAGCAGTATCGATGGATTGTGCCATGGAGAAAAACTTGAAATTAAAAAAGGTGGTACATATAGAGAGCGCTCCTCGCCAAATTATGCATATAGTACTATTAAAAAGGCTAGTCACAATAATGTAGTCCAGCACAACCCACCCTCAAATAAAACTAAGAGGGTGCTTGGATACGTTTTAGTCCCATGACTAAAAGTAGTGGGACTAAAACATGCTAGCCTCAACCACGCTTGGATCCAAATACTAAAAAGGCTAAAATCAAGTTAATGAGCATTTATTATCCTCCAAACCCTCCAATCCAGAACTCGCCTGTGTTAAAGGAGAGGAGTTAAATGAGTAGAGAGAGGACTAATCCACATTTTAGTAGGGGTACCCCTGACTAAAAAAATTTAGTCTCAAGACTAGTTTTAGCCCCTCTTTAGTCAGGGGTGCTTGGAACTTTAGCCTCTTAAAGAGACTATTTTTAGTCAGACTAAAATAAGTCCCTTGGATCCAAGCACCCTCTAAGCATCCTGGAATTCTTTGACAAAACTAAGCACCATGAAATTCTTTGACAACTAAACTTCTAGCTATATGATGTTGGCCATATATATTGTACGTATATAATGTGAAGAAACGAGCGGTAGTACTATACCAACTAAAAGATGAAATGTAAGAAATACTAGTATGTACGTACTGAAGAGTTAAAGTAACGAGAAGAAACATAACATAGTTCTGCTGGGGGCTCAGCACAACACACCCCTCAAATTAAATTAAGAACACCTGAAATTAAACTTTGCAACTATTCCGGTAGACACTGCATTAGAACCACCATGAGCAACGTCACTGCAACCTTACTCGGAGTCCTTGTCCACGTCCTCGACTTCGCCCTTGTCCCTCTTCCTCTTGGCCGATACTTCTTTGCTTGAACCGCACACTTGGCTATTGCTCTTCATCCAACCCTTGTAGATATTGAAGCAAAGGTAGCCATCCATTGCAGCGTAGTGGATGTGGTCTATATCTAGTACATTCCACTGCCATGCATGACGTTGAAACGTGTAATGAGGTTTCTCCATTTTATCGTACGAAGGATGAACCATGGCTCCTGCCAGGGTTAACATTGAAGGCTGACGAGAGGACGCCAGTCGATTCTTCTGGAGGTCAAAGGTGTTGCCTACAACGAGGCCTATCCAACGCATGACTTCTTTGTCGTTACCAAAGTCTACAGTAACGAATTTGACTAGGTTGCTCTCGAGGAAGTTCTTAAAATCCTGGCACTCAACGTCGGCATGGCATATGTGGTAGACCAAGCAAACGTTATGTACGCAAACCTGGATCACGGCGGGCTTCTTCCTCTCTTCGTCCTTTAGATCCTTCTCTCGTCCCAGGACTGTGGTGTACTCAACATCTAGCCCAGCGACCCACTCATCATCTGAGTTTTCGAACATGCGTCTGAAGCGAGAAAGGCATCCTTTCACCGTCGCGGAAGAACGGGTGTAGATGACGTCGAACTCATCACCGGTGATTGTTCTAACCTTGTACTCACCGCCGATCGTGGAGATTTCGGACGCCATGGATTTGGGAGGAGGGTTAGGATTAGTGGAACTGCCGTAATGTGAATGGACGGGACGACTAGGAGCGAACCGCCGTAGTATTGAAGGATGTGTGGGGACGAGTACGAGCGAACTGCCAGCGTGCGAACGGTAGGGTAGTGGCTTTCCATTCTCCCATGATACGGGCTTCCGAGAGCCCTTGGATCTGAGATCGAACGGTTGCATGGCGTGATTCTAGACCTATGGGTGAATATCCTATCCTGGAGGGTTATTCTGCAAATTTTCAGCAACTTAGCATGCGATCATTTGATCTCAGATCCAAGGGCTGCTAGCAGCCCGTATCATGGTCGCGCCTACCACGACCATCGCGTCGCTCGCGCGGTCGTGCCCTTGGAGATTTAACACAGTGCGTTAGGCTATCTAATGTTGGCATGTCATACATAGTCATCACTTAGTCACTCATACTACAACAAGGTTGGCTATAAGTGTATTTTTTTACTCCTCTCTATCTCTTTCTTCGTACTCAAGGAAGAAATGGTGCTAAGCACGTGTATTTATTGCATTTGCCAAGGAGTGACCTCTTCCAATGAAATGGTGTTGCTAAGTTTGCTTCATTTAATTAGCTATAGACTCAAAATTGTCTTTTCACCTAGGTACACGCGCTTAGCACCGTTTCTTCCTTGGGTCACCAAACTAGTCTCTCTCTTCTTGATTAACTTGCCACATCAGAATTTATGCCTATGTGGCAAGCTTAAGCACCTGTAGGAGCAAGTAAAAGTAAGTACAATAGTGCGCTTTACATGGCATTTTTGCATATGTGGAGGAAAGAGAGGCAAGGAAAAAGTGGAGAAGTGGGCTCTCATGCAAGAGCCAGCCTCTACTACATGGTGGAGCATTGGGAGAGGCACATGTATGGAGGTGTTCAAGAATCTGGGAGACTCACGCCGGTCGTAGCACCGCAATTAAAATGATAAGTCAAATCACGGGGCCCCACCTGTCCAGCAGTAACTCGCTGTCAAATCACACATCCCTACGTTTGCAGCAGCCTACTCCCTCGTCTTCTCGCGTCTCTGTCGAACCGACTAGGCGGAACTGCCCCACCGCCTACCGCACAGGAAAAGCCTCGCCCTCGACTTTTAAATAGTTTACAGTATACTAATTTTGTATCCATGGATTGCGCCCGCTCCATGGAGCAAAGCGTCTAGAAAACGGAGGAGAGACGGTGGTCTTGCAATAGAGAAGAGGGAGAGGCGAGACGGTGGTTTTGGAATGGAGATGATGGAGAGGAGAGGAGGTGGTTTTGCAATGGAGAAGAGGGAGAGGAGCGTGCGGCAGCGATTTAGGATTGGACTAGAGGGCCGGCGTGCTCTGACTGGATCAAAATCAAAATCAATTTACCCTTCAATTAAGAAAGCGACCCCACATTAACTAGTCTCCCTTTTATTCTGGGTCATAATTGACCATGATTTTCGCACATAAAATATATGTTATACGTTGTATACAAGGCCACTATCAAAATTACAATTTGCAACTATACAAGGCCACTAACATTAATCGAGGCAAAATTGATGGCGTTTGCCTCCTACTAGCACCCGAGGACATTAATATTCCTTGTTTGCATGCGGGAGTGAGAAGGTTAGCTTGCATTCCCAATGTTAATCAACCAATGAGGAGTAAGAGGGTTGGCTTGTTGTGCTTGGGAGAGAAAAACCACATCAATTAACATGACAATCAAGGTGACAAGCTAGCTTGCAACATTGCATAGCATTGGTTTTTACCTTGGTACCTGTAATATGAGTTTGTGGCCTTGTATACAAAAATGGAGGGAGTATAATTTGAAAGTACATTCAGATACGAACCAAACAATACAATTTTTGGTGACATGCATTCACATTTTGCTTATCAAATACAGTACGTGGTCAAACTTTGATACAGAATACGTGAAACAACAAAAAAAATACTTCCAAGACCAGCGCCGCTCTTCCGCTCTTCTCGTCTTAAACCACCGCCGCTCCTCTCCTGTTCCAATCTAAATGCAGCGCCGCTCCTCTCCTCTTCCATTTCAAAACCATCGCCCCTCCTCTCCTGTTCCAGTCCAAAACCAGCGTTGCTCCTCTCCCGTTCTAATCCAAAACCAGCATTGCTTCTCTCCTCTTCCATTCAAAAACCACCGCCGGCGAGTGAAGGTGCTGTGGAGAAGTAGATCGATGGAGGAGTACAACCGATACGTGAGGATCGCAGACGGCGACCCTGTGAAGCTAGCTAGGATGTTGGAGATACAGTCTTGGTTTGACAACAAGGACCAACTAGCGGCGACGGCGACATCCATGGCCAAATATCTGCAACAGAGCGAAAAGGCGGCGATACTCCCGGAGGGAGTCGCACTAGAGTACATAGAGCTTCTCCTCTGGGCCATGGAGCAAACAGATTCACCCAATCCAATCGTGAGGGAGCGGTGGTGGGAGTATCGATCCCAGATGGATCATCCACCAGAGATTGAGGGATCGAGCATCTACAGGGTGCCGTTTGTGAGGGTGTCCTGCCAGAGCGAGCTGGTGGAGTCTTCGTCGACCGAACCCAACTGCAAGAGGAGAAAAGCAGTTGCCCCTACGACGCTTCCCCGCCATCGTCTCACGGGGCGGTTGTCTGCCGCCGAGGAATAGGAGGGGGCTGCCCCCCCAGCCCAATAGTCGGGCAGGTTGTGAATTGTCAGGAGGAGCTTAGGGTTGTCAGTATTTGCAGGTTGTGAATTGTGTTTTGTGTTGTGTATTTTGAGAGTACTTTCAGATATGAATGTCTTTTGAATTTCAGATTTGCAGTATTGAGCATATAAAGTTTTTATGAATTCTAGAGATATATTTTTAGCACTTAAAAATATAGTTTCATAGGAGTATAAAAGTGCAGACAATGTGATTCTCAGAGAAGAAACAGCAAGTTTCAGTTTCAGATAAGAAACTGCAAGTTCGGTTTCAAATAAGAAACTGCAACTTTCAGAGGCAGAGCATTTATATTAACACGACCTTTTCAAACAGGGTTAACATCATGTTGGAAGTTTTATTCATGGTCGAAAATGGAACTACCAGCCAGTTAACATCATGCTGATCAACATTCATACATAGCACATCTTCATATGATGCACAGTCAAAATGCCCACACAATGTCGAGTGTGCGAAACACAGAGAAAACGAGGGACGGAGTTTTGGCAAGTGTTGGACGTGGTTTTAGGCTGCCCCGTCTAGGCTTTCATTTTTAACATGCGTAGCCCACGACCTCGGATGGGAGGTCCATAGGTCTGGATGGGAGGTCCATAGGTCTGTTTGTATTTTCTTAGGGCCGTCATGTATCGACCGGCCTATGGACCTCCCATCCGAGGTTTTATTTTTGGCAGCCCAATTTATGTATTTTTTTGAAGAAAACGCAGAGGTCTGTTCTATTTTTCTATATAAGAATAGGAACGCCAGGTCTAGCTTATGTTTCCCTTCTAACTATATTATATATATTTAAATTATTTTATATGTTGACTGTTTAGTTCACATACTCCCTCGTTTTCGGTTTATAGGGCTTATCTCAAAATTTTAGTTTTTCCATTTTATAAGGCTCAATTTGGTTGTTTTCCATCACATGTTCAGATTCCAAGGTGCATTAAATCATTGCATGCAAGTATTAAGAGAAAATTGACCAATGCATGTACTTTATGCATGAATGCATTGCAATTTATGCATTGATAAACATAATTTTTTGAGGAAAACAAGTGCATTAATTAGGTGCTTTTGCAAACTACAAAAAGTATTCCACCATTCATCATCTACCTTGGTTGGTGAGATTTTTGAATTGAGCCCTATAAACCGAAAAGGAGGGAGTAATTGGCAAATAGATCTCGCTGCCACCCCCCGCCTCCTGACTCCGGGCGCGCCTGCCCCCCTCAGCAAGTCCGCTCGGGCGCCCCATGGAGTCGCCGGCCATATCCACGGGGGAATGGTTGGAAGACAGGCAGTTGTACAAGATGCATCTCCCACATGTCTACAAAGCCTTCCTGCGGATGCTCCAGCCGCTCGACTCCGTCGCGCCGGCGGTGCTGCGGGAGACTCGAGGGAGGAGATGGAGGGAGCGGGCAATGCGGATCCGCAACGACACTCTCTCCTGGACCCAGTGCATGCGCGAATGGAGGGAAGTAGAGGAGGGAGCTGCGAGGGAGGAAGCCGAGGAGGGACCGAATCTGTTCTCTCACTCGCGCAGGTATGCTCGGATGTGCAAGGATCATGTGGATTGGGAGCTGCTGAATATAGCCCTGCAGATCTACTTCGAAGGATATTTCTCGGGGAAGCACAAGATGCCCCACCCCAGTGAGCCACCGATTGCGTTCGTTCGATGGGCGAAAGGAGAAGTGAATTCAGGAGATCCACGCCGTGCTGTGAGATGGGAATGCTTGACTGTACTCCTGCCCACCAGCATGCCACCAGAGCTGGAGCAGGTGGATCCCCTACCTTACCTCTCCCCCAAACCTGCAGAAGATTGAAATTAGGCTTGCAATCTGCTTCAATTGAGTTGTCTGGTGGTTATTTCTGCTTCCTGAGAGACAACATCTGGCTAGAGGATGAGAAGGAACCAGGAACTCCGATGAATTTCCCCTATCACAATGGGGGGGGGAGCGCCGGTTGGGCAGTGTTACAGCCCACCTCCGCCCCAAATGGGGGCACAATCTGGGAAGGCTCCTGTAATTGCCCAAGATCAATCTGCTGGTGGTTCTAACTCTCAGATCAGTGGGAAATCTCAAGGCAAGAATCAGCAAAAGAAGAGATAGGACATCTAGAAAACTGCTCCTGCCCCTGCTTGGGCCTTATGGCATACTCTGAGGTGGTCTGCTACAACTGTGGGGAACCAGGGCATCATTTGGATAAATGTGTCAAGCCCAAGAGTTGTTTTATCTGCAAAATGGTTACCCATAAAGTTGAGAATTGCCCTGTCAGAAGGAAAACCCACAGTTCTGCTAGATATGTTGGAAGTGCTGCTCCAGGATTATGTCCACCATTGACATAATTTTTTGTGACACATAATTAGATAGTTTCTTTCCCCTTTCTAGTTGTAGAGCTCTGCCCAGATGTGGTAGTGACCACACTCCTTTCCTCTGGGACTCTGGTCTTAACCAAACTCCAAAGAGCAATGGTTTTAAATTTGAAAAGTGGTGGTTGCTTAGAGAAGATTTTACCGAGCTAGTCAGGAAAATCTGGAATGAGCCTACTGGGAGCAGCTGCCCCCTAGAAAATTGGCAGATCAAAATCAGGAGATTTAGAAGAACTACCAAAGGGTGGAACTCCAATGAGGAAGCTAATCTTAGAAGATATAAAAGGCTTCTCCTCCTTGAGTTTGATTCTCTAGACATTAAGGCAGAAACCACTGACCTCTCTGAGGCTGAGACTAATAGATTAAACTTTGTCCATGGAGAGCTAAAGAAAATTTGGCTTCAAGAAGAAATCAAAGCCAAACAAAGGTCTAGAGATAGGAACATTAAGGAGGGTGATAGAAATACTGCTTACTTCCATGCAGTAGCTAACCAGAGGAGGAGGAAAACCCGCATTCACTCCCATGATGGCCCTAATGGCCCTGTTACTGAGGTATATGAGATGTTGAAAGTGGCTAGTGACTTCTATAAAGACCTGTTTAAGAAAGAAAACCCTTCTGGGTTCTCTCTACAAAACAATTTTTTCCCTGCTTCTAAAAAAGTCTCTCCTGCTGAAAATGAGCTGCTAGAAGCCCCTTTTTCAGAGACAGGGGTGAAGGAAGCCATTTTTAGCTCTTATCCTGATGGGGCTCCTGGTCCTGATGGGATTCCCTTCTTATTTTACCAGCATTTTTGGGACTTGGTGAAAAATGATCTCTTAGATCTTTTCCAAGCCTTTCATGGAGGAGAGTTGGATCCAACAACTTACTCATGGGGGGTCTGTTGGGTTCAAGTTAAATAACTGTGAAAGTGATTTTTTTCCTTGCTGGTAAAGGCCTTAGGTAAGGTGACCCCATCTCCCTGCTTTTGTTTAATTTAATAGTGGACGTTCTTACTAAAATGCTAAGCAAAGCTGCTGATCATAGTCTGATTGCAGGGCTCTACCCTAAGGTCTGCCCTGGTGGCATCATCTGCCTTCAATATGCAGATGATACCATCCTTTTCTTAGACAATGACTCCACACATGCTAGCAATCTAAAAACTGTTCTAACCTGGTTTGAACAAGTCTCAGGCATGAGAATCAACTACTCTAAAAGTGAACTCATCCCTATCAACATGGATGATCAGGAGTTAGCTGACTTCCTCTCTATTCTAGTATGTAATAAAGGTAACTTCCCCATTAAGTACCTAGGTATCCCTCTCCACTATGATAAACTAAGGAGAGAGGATATCCAACCCCTTCTGGATAAAATCATTAAAAGGATTGCTGGGTGGAGGGGCAAACTTCTCTCTTACAGAGGTAGATTGATTCTCATACAAGCTTGTTTGGCTAGCATTACAGTGTATCTCCTCTCCTTCTTCAAGTTCCCTAAATGGGCAGTGAACCTCATCAATTCTCAGATGTCTCATTGCTTGTGGAATGATTTTGAGGGAAATAGGAAGCTACACCTTGCTAATTGGGCCCTAATCTCTATGAAAAAAGATTTGGGAGGCCTAGGCATACCTAACCTCTAAGAAATTAACATCTGTCTTCTAGGGTCTTGGATTAAAAGATTCTATGAGGAAGACCTGAAACCCTGGAAGCTTCTTATTGCCCATAAATACCTAGGAAATAAACCTAATATTTTTGTCCCTTCCTCCAACCCTAAGACCTCTAGATTCTGGAAAGGATTAAAATCTATTATGCATGCTGTGAAATTTGGCTATAGATGGAACATAGGGGATGGGAGCAGAACCAGGTTCTGGGAAGATACTTGGTTTGGCACATCCCCCTAGCAATCCAATTTTGGTCTATTTACTTTGTCTGCAATGATCTTAACAAAAGTGTCAATGAAGTTTGGGACGGTCAATGCCTAAAACTCTCTTTTAGAAGGAACTTTAGTGATAGTCTCATGGAACAATAGTTCCAGTTGGAGGAAATTGCCAAAAGCATTACCTTCACTGCCGAGCCGGATGCCCTGATTTGGCAGCTGGACAATAAGGGGAAGTATTCCTCCAGCTCCCTTTATCATGTTATCAACTTTAGAGGGGTTCAACCTGTGTTTATCCCTGCTGTCTGGAAATTGAGAGTTCCCCTTAAAATTCATGTATTTCTCTGGCTTCTCTCCAAAAACAAATTGATGACTAGGGATAACCTTCGGAAGAGACACATCATCAAACCCCTTAACCCTCGTACACCTCTCTGTCTGCGACTCTACTCCCGCGTCTTCCCATCTCCGGCTCGTTGCTGTCCGGGGCCTCGTCGTCGTCCACCACCTTGGATGCGCTCGGCGCGGTGTGGTCAACGAACGACACCATCGGAAGTAGACTGTGCGTGGAGAGGCTGGCAGCTGGGTCCACGGCCGCACACAAGGAAATGCCTCCTTATTACGCGCAAAATAATGATTCCTCCACCTGACATCTGGGACCCACCAGAAGGGCCTCTGTATTTCGTGAAATAAAGTGCCCCCCGCTGACATGTCGGACCCACCAGCTATCTTTGCACGCAAGGAAGTGCCTCCTTATTACGCACAAAAAAATGAATATTCCCCCTGCCAGCTGGAACCCAGCATAGTGGGAGGCTGACTTGTGGGCCTACCAAGTTGACGAGGACGGAGGGCTTTGTCAACTTAGTCAATATGAACGATTCTAGCTCCTGTTACCGTACGATGTTCATCCAACGGCCGTAGTGCTTCTTCAACCTCTGGTCTTCTTGCTCCAGCCGCCCAAACCAGCGTTGGTTGTGCCGCGTGCTCCTGCCTCCCGTGGCCGGCTGTGATGCCGCGGAGGCCTCACCGCCCCCTACTACTCCCACCGCTGGCCAGGCCATCCCTCTACTCACCCACACCCCCTGTTATTCTGCGGCGACAACAGCCTCACACCGCAGCCGAACCAGTGAACCCTCGTACTCCTCTTCGTGTGGGCATCCACTGCTGCGTCTTCCCCGGCTCCGAGTCGTCCCCTTCCTAGTCCTCGCCGTCATCCACCGCCTTGGTGCTCTCGGCGCGGCGTGGTCAACGTGATCAATGACCGACTTCCATCAGAAGAGTACTATACATGGAGAGGCTGACAGCTGGGTCCACGGCAGCCGCAAGGAAGTGCCTCCTTATTACGCGGAAAATAATTATTCCTCCACCTGACAGCGGGGACCCATCGGACGGGCCACCAGTATTTTGCAAAAAAAATCGTTTCCCCCTGACTGCTGGGACCCACTGGACGGGCCACCGTATTTCACGAAAAAAATGTTCCCCCCGCTGTCAGCTCGGACCCATCGGAAGTGCCTCCTTATTACGCACAAAAAAATGAATACTCCCTTGGCTAGCTGGGACCCACCTTGCTGGGAGGCTGACTTGTGGGCCTACTAAGTTGACGGGGACGAAGGGCTTTGTCAACTTAGTCAATATGAATGATTCTAGCTCCAGTGACCGTACGATGTCCATCCAACGGCCGTAGTGCTTCTTCAACCTCTGGTCTTCTTGCTCCAGCCGCCCAAAGCAGCGCCGGTCGTGCCGCATGCTCCTGCCTCCCGTGGCCGGCTGTGCTGCCACAGAGGCCTCACCGCTCCCTACTATTCCCACCGCTGGCCAGGCCCTGCGGCGACGACAGCCTCACACCGCAGCCGAACCAGTGAACCCTCGTAGTCCTCTCCGCACGGGCTTCCACTGCTGCGTCGTCCCCTTCCTAGGCCTCACCGTCATCCACCGCCGTGGTGCTCTCCGCGCGGCGTGGTCAACGTGGTCAAGGAACGACTTCCATCAGAAGAGTACTGTACGTGGAGAGGGTGACAGCTGGGTCCACGGCCACAGCCCAGTTTTTTTGTGATTTTCCAAGTAAGTCGCTTTGTCAGGCCTGTTGGGCTGCAAATCTTTCAAGACGAGGAGAGCTTTCATTCGGCTGGACGAGAAAATGGCCCATCAGTAATGAGAAATGGGTTGTACATTTTTAAAACACATCAAACCGGCAATTAGTTTCAAATATCTTTTTTTCAATTCAAGATTTTAAATTACATTAATTTTTATGCGTGGAGAATTTGTTGGATTTTATATTGTTATACATTTATTTTTAAAATCAGATTGAATGTGAGTCGAAATTTCGGGATTAAAAACAGTTCGGACCGCACCGAAATATGCAAAATTTCGTATAATTTTTTAACCGTTGCCACAATATGGGCTGTAATGCTAACAAAAAGAATACGGGCTCCAAAAAAAACCTTAAGAATTAGCAAATGGGCTGTAAATTATTAGAAATAATGGCAGATGGGTTGTATGCTGTTTTCCACAGATTTGAGGCTTTCCTAAAAAAAAGGTTGACGCACAAGCACTGACTGTTGGATGTCCATCCAATGGCCGTCGTGCTTCTTCAATCTCTGCTCTTCCTGCTCCAGCCGCTCAAACAAGTGCCGACGGGACTGCCTGCTCCCTCCTCCTCGTGGCCGGCTCTGCTGCCGCGCAGGCCTCCCCGCCCGACCATACTCCCATCGCTGGGCTAGCCATCCCTCTACTCACCCACACCTGCTGTTATTCTCCGGCGACGGCAGACGAACCAGTAAACCCTCGTACAGTCGTACTCCCCTCCGCGTGGGAAACAACTGCCGAGTCTTCCCTGCCTCCGTGTCATCCCCTTCCTAGGCCTCGCCGTCGTCCACCGCCCTGGTGCTCTCGGCATGGCATGGTCAACATGGTCAAGGAATGACTTCCATTGGACGTGGACTGTACGTGGAGAGGCTGACAGCTGGGTCCATGGCCGCAGCAAGGAAGTGCCTCCTTATTACGCGGAAAATAATGATTCCTCCACCTGACAGCTGGGACCCACCAGACAGGCCACTGTATTTTGCAAAAAAAATGTTTCCTCCTGACTGCTGGGACCCACCAGCTACATCTTCGCACGCAAGGAAGTGCGTTCAGGCAAAAAAAATGATTCGCCCCCTGACTGCTGGGACCGACCAGCTACATCTTCGCAGGCAAGGAAGTGTCTGACAGTCGGGACCCACCTAGTCGAAGCGTACGTAGCGTTGTCATTCTGGTTGCGAACGTGTACGTACATACTGGTTGATGTAAAGGCGCGCACGTGTCGTAGTAGAGGCGCGCACGTAGCATTTACACGTATGTATAGCGGCCAAGGTGCAAGAAAGAAAATACGGCCACGTATGTGTACATACGGGAGGGGTCTCGAACGCCTACTCGCGCATACGTACGGCCAGGGCTCGTGTACATGGTTGGGTCGGAATGGAGAAACAACGTCGTCGTCGTGTTCATGGGGAGGCAACGGAATACGTCGTGTTCATGGGGAGGTAACAGAATGCGTCGTGTTCATCGGAAGGGCTTGGACGGAACAGACGATGGAAACGAGGCCTGGCGTACCGCAGAACGGAGGAAACGGCCTTGTGTTTGACCGGCCACGTTCGAAACGGGATCCTGTTCATCGGGAGGGGTCTAGCGTACCGCAAAATGGAGGAAACTGACCTCCTACGGTCGAAACGAGGGTCCTGTTGATCAGGAGGGGTGTGGCATACCGTAAAACGGACGAAACGGACTTGTGTTGGAGCGCTACGGTCGAAACGGGGGTCCTGTTGATCGGGAAGGGTGTGGCGTACCGCAAAATGGGACTCCACGGGATACTGTTCATCTCCACTGTCGACCTCCTCCAGCCTCCACGGGCTCCTGTTCATCCAGCCTCCATGGGCTCCTGTTCATCCAGCCTCCACCGCGCGCTACTCCACCGGCTACTATTCAACCACCCCTCCACCGTCTACTGTTCATCCAACCCTCCACACCACGGGGTCCTGTTCAACCACCCCTCTACGGGCACCCCTCCACCGTCTACTGTTCATCCAGCCCTCCACACCACGGGGTCCTGTTCAACCACCCCTCCACCGTCTACTGTTCATCCAGCCCTCCACACCACGGGGTCCTGTTCATCCACCCCTCCATGGGCACCCCTCCACCATCTACTGTTTATCCAGCCCTCCACC
This sequence comes from Triticum urartu, assembly GCF_003073215.2. Taxonomy (NCBI): domain Eukaryota; kingdom Viridiplantae; phylum Streptophyta; class Magnoliopsida; order Poales; family Poaceae; genus Triticum; species Triticum urartu. The sequence continues at coordinate 308,744,866 of NC_053022.1, forward strand.
ACACCACGGGGTCCTGTTCATCCAGACGCAACGCCACCGCTCACTATTCATCCACCCCCCCGCAACGCTCACTGTTCATCCCATCGATCGGCTTCAGTTAGCAGCAGTAGCGAAGGAATCGCTCGATCGGGTTCAGTTAACAGCCATCGATCGATCGATGGGGTTCAATAACGCGTAGCCTGCAGTGCAATAGCTCGGGTTCAGTTAGAGCCCAACGCCTCGCTCGGTTTCAGTTAGAGCCAACGCCTCGCACACACGCGCATACGTGTACGAGAGAAACGCGCATCGCTCGGCCCCCGACCTCCCAACGTAACCGGGAACTCCCCGAAATTTTCCTCCCCCTCGCTTCTACCACGGTTTTTTCCGTCATGGACGGCCCAAAGAATGTCATGCAGCTGCATCTCCGGCCCGCCTAGGATGAAAAGCCCATTTTCTGTCATGATTTTTTGTCATAGAAGTAGGAGCCCACCACATCTATGATGATACTGGGTTTTGTCACAATTATCGTCATAGAAGTGTCATATGTATGACAGAAAAAAAATTCATTCGGCTCAAAATGTCACGGATGTGTCTTTTTTTTGTAGTGAAATGATCCCTTTATATGATTTCTGTTCAAATATGCAATAGTTCATCACAATAATTGATGGTCAGATCACAATATATGGTATATTTGTGTGCCAAATTATGAATAGGAAATGTGCTTATCAAGTTCCTCCACACTTAAACTTTTGCTTGTCCTCAAGCAAAGGCATATGACAAGAGCAAGAATGTGAACGGTGAGCTGACTAGCGAATGCCAAGTGAAGTAGATCTCTAAACAGTGCATGCTTTGGACTTAGCTAGTGAAAATTAATGGTTAGGAGTGCTTCAAAGCGGTAGGATACTAGTAGACTTGACCATTTTAAACTTTTAGAATGATAAAAGAAGATCAACTAGTTCAAATGATGATTGTGCCAAAGGTTCCTAAAGAGAGCATGATCTCGAGAGCAAAAAGAACATACACTTGTGATCAGATCACTTATTTACAGAAATAAAGCAATGATAATATTTTATTGATCTCACCAAAGGAACATACCACCGATCCCGAGAACATGGTATACACCCGGCTCGACCAATTATTAGTTTTTTTTGTTTGTCTCCCCAAAGGAACATACCACCGATCCAGAGAACATGGTATGCACCTGGTTTGACAATTACAATTTTTATTATTAATTACTGCCCAAACTAAACCGATTTCACATGCCACCGATCCAAGGAACATGACATGCTACTGTAGGTAGTTAGACTAATTTATTCATTATTACTTATCTTAAATGAACAACGCATAAGCACAAAAACATGAATCATCACTTCTCCATGTCTGGTTCACATACTACCGATCCAAGGAACATAGCATGCTAATCAATAGTGGTTAGGTGATTGCTCTCAATGGGAACACACTTAGCACAAATTCAGCATCTAAACATGATGACCTAGGTGTATCATAGTAAATGCAGAAAATGACGAAGTTTTCTAGTGTACTAGGGATTTGAGCACTCAAAACTAATAGTTCTCACTAATTTTAGCCAAGCACGCATGGTGTAGATCACTAGTTTACAAGGCATTCAGAAATCAGTTCACATATTCACGTCAAGCACCATATGTCAAAGGTAAAATTTAGTGGGACAACACTTAAGAAATGGCTCAAGCAACCCAAATATCAAATGATTTCAGCATGTATCAATGGATGATATATTAAGATTGGGGTCATGAAACAGCTTACCGGGTTTTGATCATGTCTCTCACTCCATCACCTCACCAACTGCAGCTCCTCTCCTTTTACTTCTCTATCCTCATGCCTGCTCCAGCTTCTCCCTTCCTCGCGTGTGTGCCCATTGCTTCTCCTCATCTCCGTGCTCAGGATCCATCGGGGTCCCAAGGAATGTCACCTCGAACCTGGTCAGCATGTAGTGAACGGTGTAGTAGCAGAAACCTGAAAGAGCACTCGACAAAAGAGACCATACAAGTGAAAGGGGTAATGCCCTCTAAATCATCAATAGAGTACCCAATTACATAAGCATACCTATAAAGAACATGACGAGTATGATAGGAATCAGCAAGCTCAATACTAACATGAGGATGATATTTATCATTAAGCATAGGTTTGGCATGAGGAAAATAAGTGTGATCATCATTAATATGAGCAATGCCACCAACAGTATATGTATCATCATATCCAAGCAAACACTTCTTCAAATCTACTTTAACAGATAACATCATGCAATGCAAGGTAGTAGCAAACAATTCATATGGACGCATGTCATCGAGAGGATTAGATAAACCTGCTATATAATGCTCTTGTATGACGATGGGCAAATGAATTTCTGGTTCTTCATCTTCAACTATAGGAGATTCTTTTACTTCTTCAGGAGTGATAGGCAACGGATCTTCGTCTTGATCACTTGGGCATTCAAGCTCTTGGTCATCTTGTTCCTTGTCTTCTAGTTCATCTTCAATATGAGGTCTCTCTTCCTCTGGACTCTTGCTATCTTGCTCAGCTGGATATGACGGTGTTGGAACCTCACATGTATCAAGGGGAATCTCGGCAACACTCAGCTCAAGGAGGGAGGAGATAGTACTTCCAGCATTGATGTTCTTCTCAATTTTCCTTACTTCTTCCACCAGCTCTTTTCCACTCTTGATCTTCTTCATTTCCTATAGTATAACCTTCCTAATAGGATCATCCTCGTCACTCCAAGTGAACTCGAGACTAAGAAATGTGAGCTTGTCTATATCATCAAATTCATCTTGTGTGGGCACTTGCACATGAGATTGCTCGGCGGTTGCTGGAGTTGTTGGTTGACCAAATGGAGGACCATTTAACTCCATTGGCAACATCTCTTGGTGTTGAGGTATATGAGTAGGAGCTGAATAAATCTGTTGTGGAGCATAGTTGTGGCTCTCCTCATTGTACCTAAATCCCTGCATATGATTACTAGAAGCAAACGGTGAGATCTCAGGGTTATTGCTCCTATATGACATATTCTGGTTCTCAGGACACCCATATGAGTAATTGTTTTGGTATGAGCTAGGCTGTGGGGCGAAGCTCATGCCATAACAATCGGGAGAGTGAGAGTAACCACGCTGACATTCAGCGGGTGAATGGCCCTGAAATCCACAAATATGGCATGTAGGAGCAACATAAGGATGACCTCTAGAATAAGGATCATAAGAGCTAGGCCTATCCTCAAAAACTACTTCTCACTGCCGAGCTAAATCATCTAATTGATAGGAAATCTTACTTATCAGTTCTTGAATACTTTCCGTGTTGTTTGTTGTGTTCCTCGCATCTCCGAGACAATCTGAATAATATGCCATAACCGAGTAGATAGCTCTAACATGTGAAAGGAAAAGAAAACAAAAAGATACTAGCTAGAACAGGGGTTAGTGGTTAGAGATATATCACAAATATATGGCACAAACTACAAAAAGAAGAAAAAACCTAGTCTATAGCCTAATACAATCGCTCGACGCTAGTCCCCGGCAACGGCACCAAAATGATCTATTGTAAGTATAGTCGGGTTTTTACGCCCAAACTACGGATGTCGAATTCTCCATAGGGACTAGGCGACGATAGTCATGCTCAGCTAAAGCTAGATCAGACGAAAAGGTTTTTGGTAATTCAATACAAAAGAAAATAAAACAAGTTTTCCCACTCAAAGTAGGACAAGATCACCTACCTCTTAACAACACAAGCAAATAACAATACAGGGCGAAGAATAACTTGAAAGTCAATGTTTTTAGGATTTTCATTACTACACATAATGGATAGATCGACTAACAAATGAGAAAACAAATACACTAGAAAACATTTAAGATTGGGGACAAAAGCATATTTGAGATACAAGGAAAGAGCACATCACGAGCACTACATATATATAGACTAGAAATTGAGACAACATAAAAAAACACATGTACTGGAGCTATCACAGGGACTTAGAATTAAGCATGTTCACACATATGACTTCACAATGAACAATTACAAAACAAGATTCACAACTAGTAACCTGAATGTAACAGACAATTAACAAACGGGTGATTCATATATATTGAAACAGTGTAAAATAGATTACAATCTATCAAGTCTCCACTCTAAATGTTCACAGAAATTACACACTCTAATAGTAACAAGTGAAGAACAACAACATGACGTTTTGTTCAGGAAAGAACAACAGCAGCGTGGGAGAGAGAGGAGCAGCAGCTCGGGGGGATTGGAGAGGAGCAACAGCTGTTGGAGTTGGAGCAGCAGCGTGAGGTTGAGAGAAGGGAAGAGCAGCAGCAGTAGGGACGAGGGGCGGCAGAGGAGATCGCAAGAAGAGCAGCAGCGGGGCTTGGAGAAGAAGGAAGATGCGGCAGCAGAGGCGTGGGGAAGAAGAGAAGCAGCAGGGGCAAAGCAAGAGGGAGGAGCAACAAGAAAGAGAGGGAGGAGTGGAAGGGCAGCAGCAGGGTTAGGAGACGAGAGCAGCAGCGGGGCTTGGAGAAAGGAGAAGGAAGAGCAGCAGGGGCGCAAGAAGAAGAGCAGTGGGGATGCGGGAAGAAGAAGTAGAAGGGCAGCAGCAGGGTAAGGAGGAGAAGAAAGGTGGAGGAGCAGCAGGGAGATGCATGGGCGGCGGCGCGAGGTGATGAGGCGGCGCTGTGGATGGTGGTGGATGGAGGCGCAGGGTGATGGTGGAGGTGTTGGTGGCGCGCTGGGGTGTGGTGGTGCTGGTGATGAAGTTGGTGGTGAGTGGTGGATGTTTGTGGTGGGTGTGCTTATGGTGCGGAGGCGCACCACCACGCCAGCCTGGCCGTGGCGGCGGCCGGAGGTGGAGAAGGAAGGGTGAGGGAGAGAGATGAGATGCCAGGCCCAAAGGGGAATGGAAGCGATCTAGGGATTTTGATCCCCTCCCTGATCTGCAAACTTTACACATTAGCCCTCCTCCTTCTCTTCTTTCTTCACAAGAAGGCCCTCCCACTTCTTCAGCTAGCCCCCTGATTACTTCTTTTCATCTCGCACAAGTCTCTTATTCCTTCTCTTCTTTTCTTCACTTTTCTCGATAGCCACATAGTAGAAATCTTGATGATTATAGTGCCTTTGCGCACTTTTCTGCAAAAGAAACAAGTCACAAGTAAATGATCCCTTTATATGATTTCCGTTCAAATATGCAATAGTTCATCACAATAATTGATTGTTAGATCACAATATATGGTATATTTGTGTGCCAAATTATGAATAGGAAATGTGCTTATCAGGAAGGCACGAGGAAGGGGGGGTGCGCCTCCCCCCAGGCGCACCCTCCACCCTCGTGGGCCCCCTGTTGCTCCACCGACGTACTCCTTCCTCCTATATATACCTACGTACCCCCAAACTACCAAATACGGAGCCAAAACCCTAATTCCACCACCGTAACTTTCTGTTTCCATGAGATCCCATCTTGGGGCCTTTTCCGGAGCTTTGCCGGAGGGGGCATCGATCACGGAGGGCTTCTACATCGACACCATAGCCCCTCCGATGAAGTGTCAGTAGTTTACTTCAGACCTACGGGTCCATAGTTATTAGCTAGATGGCTTCTTCTCTCTTTTTGGATCTCAATACAAAGTTCTCCCCCTCTCTTGTGGAGATCTATTCAATGTAATCTTCTTTTGCGGTGTGTTTGTTGAGACCGATGAATTGTGGGTTTATGATCAAGTTTATCTATGAACAATATTTTAATCTTCTCTGAATTCTTTTATGTATGATTGGTTATCTTTGCAAGTCTCTTAGAATTATCAGTTTGGTTTGGCCTACTAGATTGATCTTTCTTGCAATGGGAGAAGTGCTTAGCTTTGGGTTCAATCTTGCGGTGTCCTTTCCCAGTGACAGTAGGGGCGGCAAGGCACATATTGTATTGTTGCCATCGAGGATAACAAGATGGGGTTTATATCATATTGCATGAGTTTATCCCTCTACATCATGTCATCTTGCTTAAAGCGTTACTCTGTTCTCTTGAACTTAATACTCTAGATGCATGCTGGATAACAGTCGATGTGTGGAGTAATAGTAGTAGATGCAGGCAGGAGTCGATCTACTTGTCTCGGACGTGATGCCTATATACATGATCATACCTAGATATTCTCATAACTATGCTCAATTCTGTCAATTGCTCAATAGTAATTTGTTCACCCACCGTAAATACTTATGCTCTTGAGAGAAGCCACTAGTGAAACCTATGGCCCCGGGTCCATCTTCCATCATATTAATCTTCCAATACTTAGTTATTTCCTTTACCATTTATTTTACTTGCATATTTTATTTCTCTTTATCATAAAAATACCAAAAATATTATCCTATCAGATCTCACTCTCGCAAGTGACCCTGTAGGGATTGACAACCCCTTATCGCGTTGGTTGCGAGGATTTATTTGTTTGTGTAGGTGCGAGGGACTCGTGCGCGGCCTCCTACTGGATTGATACCTTGGTTCTCAAAAACTGAGGGAAATACTTACGCTACTTTGTTGCATCACCCTTTCCTCTTCAAGGGAAAACCAACGCAGTGCTCAAGAGGTACCAAGAAGGATTTCTGGCGCCGTTGCTGGGGAGGTTCACGCAAGACAAGCCAAGATTTGACTCCCGACAACGAGTCACTTGTGGCGCCGTTGCTGGGGAGGTTCACGCAAGACAAGCCAAGATTTGACTCCCGACAACGAGTCACTTGTGGGGCCGTTGCAAGTCAAGACATACCAAGTACCCATCACAAACCCTTATCTCCCGCATTACATTATTTGCCATTTGCCTCTCGTTTTCCTCTCCCCCACTTCACCCTTGCCGTTTTATTCGCCCTCTCTCTCCATCCTCCCTCTCTTTCTCTATTTGCTTCTTTTTGCCCGTCTCTTCTTTGCTTGTGTGTTGGATTGCTTGCTTGTCACGATGGCTCAAGATAATACAAAATTGTGTGACTTCACCAATACCAACAACAATGATTTCCTTAGCACTTCGATTGCTCCTCTTACCGATACCGAATCTTGTGAAATCAATGCTGCTTTGTTGAATCTTGTCATGAAAGATCAATTCGCCGGCCTTCCTAGTGAAGATGCCACTACTATCTTTTTGGCTCATGAGTTTAGATTCATAATAAAAGAGGCCAAAGAAATCTTTGCGCATTATAGGGTGGACGCTTGCCGTCCTCCTATAGAGGCTATCCTTTTTTATCAAGAAGAAATAATGCGTTTTCAATCTCTAGACTATGTTGCTTTCAATGAAAATCTTAGAAAAAGGGTTCCTACCAATGTTCTAGTTGATAGAATTTCTGAACTTAATGATGATTTGGCTATTCGAAATAATGAACTAGGATATTCTCTTGAGTATAGGCTCACAAAGTTCTGTCAAAAGAATGCTTACAATGATGAATTGGTTGTGCAATATGAAGGGCCAAGAGAGGAACCTATTGAAGGAAATATGCCCTAGAGGCAATAATAAAGTTATTATTTATTTACTTATATCATGATAAATGTTTATTATTCATGCTAGAATTGTATTAACCGGAAACATAATACATGTGTGAATACATAGACAAACAGAGTGTCACTAGTATGCCTCTACTTGACTAGCTCGTTGATCAAAGATGGTTATGTTTCCTAACCATAGACATGAGTTGTCATTTGATTAACGGGATCACATCATTAGGAGAATGATGTGATTGACATGACCCATTCCATTAGCTTAGCACCCGCTCGTTTAGTATGTTGCTATTGCTTTCTTCATGACTTATACATGTTCCTATGACTATGAGATTATGCAACTCCCGTTTACCGAAGAACACTTTGTGTGCTACCAAATGTCACAACGTAACTGGGTGATTATAAAGGTGCTCTACAGGTGTCTCCAAAGGTACATGTTGGGTTGGCGTATTTCGAGATTAGGATTTGTCGCTCCGATTGTCGGAGAGGTATCTCTGGGCCCTCTCGGTAATACACATCACTTAAGCCTTGCAAGAAATGCAACTAATAAGTTAGTTGCAAGATGATGTATTACGGAACGAGTAAAGAGACTTGCCGGTAACGAGATTGAACTAGGTATTGAGATACCGACGATCGAATCTCGGGCAAGTAACATACCGATGACAAAGGGGACAACGTATGTTGTTATGCGGTCTGACCGATAAAGATCTTCATAGAATATGTAGGAGCCAATATGAGCATCCAGGTCCCACTATTGGTTATTGACCGGAGACATGTCTCTGTCATGTCTACATTGTTCTCGAACCCGTAGGGTCCGCATGCTTAACATTACGATGACAGTTTCATTATGAGTTTATATATTTTGATGTACCGAAGATTTTTCGGAGTCCCGGATGTGATCACGGACTTGACGAGGAGTCTCGAAATGGTCGAGACATAAAGATCGATATATTGGACGACTATATTTGGACACCGGAAAGGTTCCGGGTAAGATTGGGACAATACCGGATCACCGAGAGGTTATCGGAACCCCCCGGGAGGTATATGGGCCTTATTGGGCCTAGTGGAAAGGAGGGGAAAGGAGCAAGGGAGGGGGCGCCCCCCCCAAGCCCAATCCGAATTGGGAGGGGGGCCGTCCCCCCCTTTCCTTCCTCTTCCTTCCCTCTCCTACTCCTAATAGGAAAAAGGGGAGTCCTACTCCCGGTGGGAGTTGGACTCCCCCCCTTGGGCGCGCCACCCTCCTTGGCCGGCCCCCTCCTCCACTCCTTTATATACGGGGGCAGGGGGGCACCCCAGAGACACAACAATTGATCATTGATCTCTTAGCCATGTGCGGTGGCCCCCTCCACCATAATCCTCGATAATATTGTAGCGGTGCTTAGGCGAAGCCCTACGACGGTAGAACATCAAGATCATCACCACGCCGTCGTGCTGACGGAACTCATCCCCGACACTGCTGGATCGGAGTCCGGGGATCGTCATCGAGCTGAACGTGTGCAAAAACTCAGAGGTGTCGTAGTTTCGGTGCTTGATCGGTCGGGCCGTGAAGACGTACGACTACATCAACCGCGTTGTTATAACGCTTCCGCTTCTGGTCTACGAGGGTACGTAGACAACACTCTCCCCTCTCGTTGTTGTGCATCACCATGATCTTGCGTGTGCGTAGGAATTTTTTTGAAATTACTACGTTCCCCAACAGTGGCACCCGAGCCTAGGTTTTATGTGTTGATGTTATATGCATGAGTAGAACACAAGTGAGTTGTGGGCGATATAAGTCATACTGCTTACCAGCATGTCATACTTTGGTTCGGCGGTATTGTTGGATGAAGCAGCCCTGACCGACATTACGCGTACGCTTACGCGAGACTGGTTCTACTGACGTGCTTTGCACACAGGTGGCTGGCGGGTGTCAGTTTCTCCAACTTTAGTTGAACCGAGTGTGGCTACGCCCGGTCCTTGCGAAGGTTAAAACAGCACCAACTTGACAAACTATCGTTGTGGTTTTTGATGCGTAGGTAAGATTGGTTCTTGCTAAGCCCGTAGCAGCCACGTAAAACTTGCAACAAACAAAGTAGAGGACGTCTAACTTGTTTTTGCAGGGCATGTTGTGATGTGATATGGTCAAGGCATGATGCTAAATTTTATTGTATGAGATGATCATGTTTTTGTAACCAAGTTATCGGCAACTAGCAGGAGCCATATGGTTGTCGCTTTATTGTATGCAATGCAATCGCCCTGTAATGCTTTACTTTATCACTAAGCGGTAGCGATAGTCGTAGAAGCATAAGATTGGCGAGACGACAACGATGCTACGATGGAGATCAAGGTGTCGCGCCGGTGACGATGGTGATCATGACGATGCTTCGGAGATGGAGATCACAAGCACAAGATGATGATGGCCATATCATATCACTTATATTGATTGCATGTGATGTTTATCTTTTATGCATCTTATCTTGCTTTGATTGACGGTAGCATTATAAGATGGTCTCTCACTAAATTTCAAGATAAAAGTGTTCTCCCTGAGTATGCGCCGTTGCCAAAGTTCGTCGTGCCCAGACACCACGTGATGATCGGGTGTGATAAGCTCTACGTCCATCTACAATGGGTGCAAGCCAGTTTTGCACACGCAGAATACTCAGGTTAAACTTGACGAGCCTAGCATATGCAGATATGGCCTCGGAACACTGAGACCGAAAGGTCGAGCGTGAATCATATAGTAGATATGATCAACATAGTGATGTTCACCATTGAAAACTACTCCATTTCACGTGATGATCGGTTATGGTTTAGTTGATTTGGATCACGTGATCACTTAGAAGATTAGAGGGATGTCTTTCTAAGTGGGAGTTCTTAAGTAATATGATTAATTGAACTTAAATTTATCATGAACTTAGTCCTGGTAGTATTAGCATATCTATGTTGTAGATAAATAGCTCGCGTTTAGCTCCCCTGTTTTATTTTTGATATGTTCCTAGAGAAAACTAAGTTGAAAGATGTTAGTAGCAATGATGCGGATTGGATCCATGATCTGAGGATTATCCTCATTGCTGCACAGAAGAATTGTGTCCTTAATGCACCGCTAGGTGACAGACCTATTGCAGGAGCAGATGCAGACGTTATGAACGTTTGGCTAGCTCAATATGATGACTACTTGATAGTTTAGTGCACCATGCTTAAACGGCTTAGAATCGGGACTTCAAAGACGTTTTGAATGTCATGGACCATATGAGATGTTCCAGGAGTTGAAGTTAATATTTCAAGCAAATACCCGAGTTGAGAGATATGAAGTCTCCAACAAGTTCTATAGCTAAAAGATGGAGGAGAATAGCTCAAGCAGTGAGCATGTGCTCAGATTGTCTGGGTACTACAATCGCTTGAATCAAGTGGGAGTTAATCTTCCAGATAAAATAGTGATTGACAGAATGCTCTAGTCACCATCACCAAGTTAGTAGAACTTCGTGATGAACTATAGTATACAAGGGATGATGAAAACGATTCCCGAGCTTTTCATGATGATGAAATCGATGAAGGTAGAAATCAAGAAAGAGCATCAAGTGTTGATGATTAACAAGACCACTAGTTTCAAGAAAAGGGCAAAGGGAAAGAAAGAGAACTTCAAGAAGAACGGCAAGCAAATTGCTGCTCAAGTGAAGAAGCCCAAGTCTGGTCCTAAGCCTGAGACTAAGTGCTTCTACTTCAAAGGGACTGGTCACTTGAAGCGGAACTGCCCCAAGTATTTGGCGGATAAGAAGGATGGCAAAGTGAACAAAGGTATATTTGATATACAGATCATTGATGTGTATTTTACTAGTGTTCGTAGCAACCCCTCGGTATTTGATAATGGTTCAGTTGCTGAGAGTAGTAACTCGAAATGGGAGTTGCAGAATGAACGGAGACTAGTTAAGGGTGAAGTGACGATGTGTGTTGGAAGTAGTTCCAAGATTGATATGATCATCATCGCATACTCCCTATACTTTCGGGATTAGTGTTGAACCTAAATAAGTGTTATTTGGTGTTTGCGTTGAGCATGAATATGATTTGATCATGTTTATTGCAATACGGTTATTCATTTAAGTAAGAGAATAAATTGTTGTTTTGTTTACATGAATAAAACCTTCTATGGTCATACACCCAATGAAAATGGTTTGTTGGATCTCGATTGTGGTGATACACATTCTCATAATATTGAAGCCAAAAGATGCAAAGTTAATAATGATAGTGCAACTTATTTGTGGCACTGCCGTTTAGGTCATATTGGTGTAAAGCGCATGACGAAACTCCATGCTGATGGGCTTTTGGAATCACTTGATTATGAATCAGTTGATGCTTGCGAACCATGCCTCATGGGCAAGATGACTAAGACTCCGTTCTCCGAAACAATGGAGCGAGCAACTGACTTATTGGAAATAATACATACTGATGTATGCGGTTCGATGAGTGTTAAGGCTCACGGCAAGTATCATTATTTTCTGATCTTCACAGATGATTTGAGCAGATATGAGTATATCTTCTTGATGAAACACAAGTCTGAAATGTTTGAAAAGTTTAAAGAATTTCAGAGTGAAGTGGAGAATCATCGTAACAAGAAAATAAAAGTTTCTACGATATGATCGCAGAGGTAAAATATTTGAGTTATGAGTTTGGCCTTTAGTTAAAACAATATGAAATAGTTTCACTACTCACGCCACCTGGAACACCACAGTGTAATGGTGTGTCCGAATGTCATAACCGTACTTTATTAGATATGGTGCGATCTATGACGTCTCTTACTGATTTACCGCTATCGTTTTGGGGTTATGCATTAGAGACAGCTACATTCACATTAAATAGGACACCATCTAAATCCGTGGAGATGACACCGTATGAACTGTGGTTTGGCAAGAAACCAAAGTTGTCGTTTCTTAAAGTTTGGGGTTGCGATGCTTATAAGAAAAAGTTTCATCCTGATAAGCTCAAACCCAAATCGGAGAAATGTGTCTTCAAAGGATACCCAAAGGAGACAATTGGGTACACCTTCTATCACAGATCCGAAGGCAAGACATTCGTTGCTGAGAATGGATACTTTCTAGAGAAGGAGTTTCTCTCGAAAGAAGTGAGTGGGAGGAAAGTAGAACTTGATAAGGTAATTGTACCTTCTCCCTTATTGGAAAGTAGTTCATCATAGAAATCTGTTCCTGTGACTACTACACCAATTAGTGAGGAAGCTAATGATGATGATCATGTAACTTCAGATCAAGTTACTACCGAATCTCGTAGGTAAACCAGAGTGAGATCCGCACCAGAGTGGTACAGTAATCCTATTCTGGAGGTCATGTTACTTGACCATGACGAGCCTACGAACTATGAGGAAGCGATGATGAGCCCAGATTCTGCTAAATGGCTTGAGGCCATGAAATCTGAGATGAGATCCATCTATGAGAACAAAGTATGGACTTTGATTGACTTGCCCATTGATCGGCGAGCCATTGAGAATAAATGGATCTTCAAGAGGAAGACAGACGCTGATAGTAGTGTTACTATCTACAAAGCCTAGAATTGTCGCAAAAAGGTTTTCGACAGGTTCAAGGTGTTGACTATGATGAGAATTTCTCACTCGTATCTATGCTTAAGTCTGTCCGAATCATGTTAGCAATTGCCGCATTTTATGAAATCTGGCAAATGGATAAACAAAACTGCATTCCTTAATAGATTTATTAAAGAAAAGTTGTATACGATGCAACCAGAAGGTTTTGTCAATCCTAAAGGTACTAACAAAATATGCAAGCTCCAGTGATCCATCTATGGACTGGTGTAAGCATCTCAGAGTTGGAATACACGCTTTGATAAGTTGATCAAAGCATATAGTTTTATACAGACTTGCGGTGAAGCCTGTATTTACAAGAAAGTAAGTGGGAGCACTACATCATTTCTGATAAGTATATGTATGACATATTGTTGATCGAAGATGATGTAGAATTATTCTGCAAAGCATAAAGGAATGTTTGAAAGGATTTTTTTTCAAAGAAAGACCTCAGTGAAGCTGCTTACATATTGAGCATCAAGATCTATAGAGATAGATCAAGACGCTTGATAAGTTTTTTCAATGAGTACATACCTTGACAAGATTTTGAAGTAGTTCAAAATGGAACAATCAAAGAAGGAGTTCTTGCCTGTGTTACAAGGTGTGAAGTTGAGTAAGACTCAAAACCCGACCATGGCAGAAGATAGAGAGAGAATGAAAGTCATTCCCTATGCCTCAGCCATAGGTTCTATAAAGTATGCCATGCTGTGTACCAGACCTATTGTATATCCTGTCCTGAGTTTGGAAAAGGAGTACAATAGTGATCTAGGAGTAGATCACTGGACATTGGTCAAAATTATCCTTAGTGGAATATGAAGGAAATATGCCCTAGAGGCAATAATAAAGTTATTGTTTATTTCCTTATTTCATGATAAATGTTTATTATTCATGCTAGAATTGTATTAACCGGAAACATAATACATGTGTGAATACATAGACAAACAGAGTGTCACTAGTATGCCTCTACTTGACTAGCTCGTTGATCAAAGATGGTTATGTTTCCTAACCATAGACAAAGAGTTGTTATTTGATTAACGGGATCACATCATTAGGAGAATGATGTGATTGACTTGACCCATTCCGTTAGCTTAGCACTCGATCATTTAGTATGTTGCTATTTCTTTCTTCATGACTTATACATGTTCCTATGACTATGAGATTATGCAACTCCCGTTTACCGGAGGAACACTTTGTGTGCTACCAAACGTCACAACATAACTGGGTGATTATAAAGGAGCTCTACAGGTGTCTCCAAAGGTACATGTTGGGTTGGCGTATTTCGAGATTAGGATTTGTCACTCCGATTGTCGGAGAGGTATCTCTGGGCCCTCTCGGTAATGCACATCACATAAGCCTTGCAAGCATTGCAACTAATGAGTAAGTTGCGAGATGATGTATTACGAAACGAGTAAAGAGACTTGCCGGTAACGAGATTGAACTAGGTATTGAGATACCGACGATCGAATCTTGGGCAAGTAACATACCGGTGACAAAGGGAACAACGTATGTTGTTATGCGGTCTGACCGATAAAGATCTTCGTAGAATATGTGGGATCCAATATGAGCATCCAGGTTCCGCTATTGGTTATTGACCGGAGACATGTCTCGGTCATGTCTACATTGTTCTCGAACCCGTAGGGTCCGCACGCTTAAGGTTTCGATGACAGTTATATGAGTTTATGAGTTTTTGATGTACCGAAGTTAGTTCGGAGTCCCGGATGTGATCACGGACATAACGAGGAGTCTCGAAATGGTCGAGACATAAAGATTGATATATTGGACGGCTATATTCGAACACCGGAAGTGTTCCGGGTGATTTCGGAGAAAACCGGAGTGCCGGAGGGTTACCGAAACCCCCCGGGAGAAGTAATGGGCCATATGGGCCTTAGTGGAGAGAGAGAAGGGCAGCCAGGGTGGGCCGCGCGCCTCCTCCCCCCTGGTCCGAATTGGACTAGGAGAGGGGGGGGGCGCCCCCCTTTCCTTCTCCCTCACCACTTCCTTTCTCCCTCCTAGTAGGAGTCCTACTCCTACTAGGAGGAGGACTCCTCCTTGGCGCGCCACTAGGGCCGGCCGGCCTCCTCCCCTTGCTCCTTTATATACGGGGGCAGGGGGCACCCCTAGACAGACAAGTTGATCTTCAAGATCGTTCTCTTAGCCATGTGCGGTGCCCCCTTCCACCATAGTCCTTGATAATATTGTAGTGGTGCTTAGGCGAAGCCCTGCGACAGTAGAACATCAAGATCGTCACCACGCCGTCGTGCTGACGGAACTCTTCCCCGACACTTTGCTGGATCGGAGTCCGGGGATCGTCATCGAGCTGAATGTGTGCTAGAACTCGGAGGTGCCGTAGTTTCGGTGCTTGATCGGTCGGGCCATGAAGACGTACGACTACATCAACCGCGTTGTCATAACGCTTCCGCTGTCGGTCTACGAGGGTACGTAGACAACACTCTCCCCTCTCATTGCTATGCATCACCATGATCTTGCGTGTGCGTAGGAATTTTTTTGAAATTACTACGTTCCCCAACAGAATAAGGATATGTTTCTCGATTATAGAGGTGACAAAAGGTTCATTATAAAGGGTTACATCGATACAAGTTTTGACACTGATCCAGATGACTCTAAGTCTCAATCTAGATACATATTGAAAGTGGGAGCAATTAGCTAGAGTAGCTCCGTGCAGAGCATTGTTGACATAGAAATTTGCAAAATACTTACGGATCTGAATGTGGCAGACCCGTTGACTAAACTTCTCTCACAAGCAAAACATGATCACACCTCAGTACTCTTTGGGTATTAATCACATAGCGATGTGAACTAGATTATTGACTCTAGTAAACCCTTTGGGTGTTGGTCACATGACGATGTGAACTATGGGTGTTAATCACATGGTGATGTGAACTATTGATGTTAAAACACATGTCGATGTGAACTAGATTATTGACTCTAGTGCAAGTGGGAGACTGAAGGAAATATGCCCTAGAGGCAATAATAAAGTTATTATTTATTTCCTTATATCATGATAAATGTTTATTATTCATGTTAGAATTATATTAACTGGAAACATAATACATGTGTGAATACATAGACAAACAGAGTGTCACTAGTATGCCTCTACTTGACTAGCTCGTTGATCAAAGATGGTTATGTTTCCTAACCATAGACATGAGTTGTCATTTGATTAACGGGATCACATCATTAGGAGAATGATGTGATTGACATGACCCATTCCATTAGCTTAGCACCCGATCGTTTAGTATGTTGCTATTGCTTTCTTCATGACTTATACATGTTCCTATGACTATGAGATCATGCAACTCCCATTTACCGGAGGAACACTTTGTGTGCTACCAAACGTCACAACGTAACTGGGTGATTATAAAGGTGCTCTACAGGTGTCTCCAAAGGTACATGTTGGGTTGGCGTATTTCGAGATTAGGATTTGTCGCTCCGATTGTCGGAGAGGTATCTATGGGCCCTCTCGGTAATACACATCACTTAAGCCTTGCAAGCAATGCAACTAATAAGTTAGTTGCAAGATGATGTATTACGGAACGAGTAAAGAGACTTGCCGGTAACGAGATTGAACTAGGTATTGAGATACCGACGATCGAATCTCAGGCAAGTAACATACCGATGACAAAGGGAACAACGTATGTTGTTATGTGGTCTGACCGATAAAGATCTTCATAGAATATGTAGGAGCCAATATGAGCATCCAGGTTCCGCTATTGGTTTTTGACCGGAGACGTGTCTCGGTCATGTCTACATTGTTCTCGAACCCGTAGGGTCCGCACGCTTAACGTTATGATGACAATTTCATTATGAGTTTATATATTTTGATGCACCGAAGATTGTTCGGAGTCCCGGATGTGATCACAGACTTGACGAGGAGTCTCGAAATGGTCGAGACATAAAGATCGATATATTGGATGACTATATTTGGACACCGGAAAGGTTCCGGGTAAGATTGGGACAATACCGGATCACCGAGAGGTTATCGGAACCCCCCGGGAGGTATATGGGCCTTATTGGGCCTTAGTGAAAAGGAGGGGAAAGGAGCAAGGGAGGGGGCGCCCCCCCAAGCCCAATCCAAATTGGGAGGGACCCTCCCCTTTCCTTCCTCCCTCCTTCCTCTTCCTTCCCTCTCCTACTAATAGGAAAAAGGGGAGTCCTACTCCCAATGGGAGTTGGACTCCCCCCTTGGGCGCGCCATCCTCCTTGGCCGGCCCCCTCCTCCACTCCTTTATATACAGGGGCAGGGGGCACCCCAGAGACACAACAATTGATCATTGATCTCTTAGCCGTGTGCGGTGCCCCCCTCCACCATGATCCTCGATAATATTGTAGTGGTGCTTAGGCGAAGCCTTGCGACGGTAGAACATCAAGATCGTCACCACGCCGTCGTGCTGACGGAACTCATCCCCAACACTTTGCTGGATCGGAGTCCGGGGATCGTCATCGAGCTGAACGTGTGCAAAAACTCGGAGGTGCCGTAGTTTCGGTGCTTGATCGGTCGGGCCGTGAAGACGTACGACTACATCAACCGCGTTGTTATAACGCTTCCGCTTCCGGTCTACGAGGGTACGTAGACAACACTCTCCCCTCCCGTTGTTGTGCATCACCATGATCTTGCGTGTGCGTAGGAATTTTTTGAAATTACTATGTTCCCCAACACCTATACCTCCCAAAGTTGATCTTGGGGACTTTTGTCCCATTAAATTTAGCCCTTTTGATTACTTTTTCTTGCCTCAAAGAAAACTTGTTGCTGAATGTAGAGAATATGAAATGAGTTTTAATGATCTATCTTATTATTATGGCAATACCTAGATCTATCCTTGCTTTTATGCCTAGCTAGGGGCGTTAAACGATAGCGCTTGTTGGGAGGCAACTTAATTTTATTTTTATTCCTTGACTTTTGCTCCTGTTTGGTAATAAATAATTTATCTAGCCTCTGTTTTGGTTGTGTTTTTTGTGTTTAATTAGTGTTTGTGCCAAGTAGAACCGTTGGGAAGACTTGGGGAAAGTCTTTTTAATCTTGCTGTAAAAAATAGAAACTTTAGCGCTCACAAGAATTGCTGCCATTTTTATTTGGAAAGTTATATTTAGTTAATTATTTTTCCAGATTATTAATAGATAAATTCCTCACGTCCAGCAATTTATTTTAGAATTTTTGGGGTTCCAGATCTTGCGTTACTACAGATTACTACAGACTTTTCTGTTTTTGACAGATTCTGTTTTTCGTGTGTTGTTTGCTTATTTTGATGAATATATGGCTAGTAAAATAGTTTATAAACCATAGAGAAGTTGGAATACAGTAGGTTTAACACCAATATAAATAAAGAATAAGTTCATTACAGTACCTTGAAGTGGTGTTTTGTTTTGTTTCGCTAACGGAGCTCACGAGATTTTTTACTTTAAGTTTTGTGTTGTGAAGTTTTCAAGTTTTGGGTAAAAGATTTGATGGATTATGGAACAAGGAGTGGAAAGAGCCTAAGCTTGGGGATTCCAATGGCACCCCAAGATAATCTAAGGACACCTAAACTCCAAAGCTTGGGGATGCCCCGGAAGGCATCCCCTCTTTCGTCTACTTCCATCGGTAACTTTACTTGGAGCTATATTTTTATTTACCACATGATATGTGTTTTGCTTGGAGCGTCTTGTATTATTTGAGTCTTTATTTGTTAGTTTTCCACAATCATCCTTGCTGTACACACCTTTTGAGAGAGACACACATGATTCAGAAATTGTTAGAATACTCTATGTGCTTCACTTATATCTTTTGAGTTATATAGTTTTTGCTCTAGTGCTTCACTTATATCTTTTAGAGCACGTCGGTGGATTTAGTTTATAAAAACTATTGTTCTCTCATGCTTCACTTAGATTATTTTGAGAGTCCTACAAAACAGCATGGTAATTTGCTTTAATTATGTTAGGCATTCAAGATTAATAAAAAAATTCTTATGAGTGTGTTGAATACTATGAGAAGTTTGATACTTGATAATTGTTTTGAGATATGGAGATGGTAATATTAGAGTCATGCTAGTCGAGTAGTTGTGGATTTGAGAAATACTTGTGTTAAAGTTTGTGATTCCCGTAGCATGCACGTATGGTGAACCGTTATGTGATGAAGTCGGAGCATGATTTATTTATTGATTGTCTTCCTTATGAGTGGCGGTCGAGGATGAGCGATGGTCTTTCCCTACCAATCTATCCCCCTAGGAGCATGCGCGTAATACTTTGCTTTGATAACTAGATTTTTGCAATAAGTACATGAGTTCTTTATGACTAAGGTTGAGTCCATGGATCATACGCACTTTTCTTCCTTCCACAATTGCTAGCCTCTCTAATACCGCGCACCTTTCGCCTGTATCATACACCCACAATATACCTTCCTCAAAACAGCCAACATACCTACCTGTCATGGCATTTCCATAGCTATTCTGAGATATATTGCCATGCAACTTTCCACCGTTCCGTTTACTATGACACGCTCCATCATTGTCATATTGCTTTGCATGATCATGTAGTTGACATTGTATTTGTGGCAAAGCCACCGTTCATAATTCTTTCATACATGTAACTCTTGATTCATTGCATATCCCGATACACCGCCGGAGGCATTCACATAGAGTCATATTTTGTTCTAAGTATTGAGTTGTAATTGTTGAGTTGTAAGTAAATAAAAGTGTGATGATCATCATTTTTAGAGCATTGTCCCAAGTGAGGAAAGGATGATGGAGACAATGATTCCCCCACAAGTCGGGATGAGACTCCGGACGAAAAAAAAGAGGCCATAAAAAGGCCCAAAAAAATATGAGAGAAAAAGAGAGAAGGGACAATGCTACTATCCTTTTACCACATGTGTGCTTCAAAGTAGCACCATGATCTTCATAATAGAGAGTCTCCTATGTTATCGCTTTCATATACTAGTGGGAATTTTTCATTATAGAACTTGGCTTGTATATTCCAATGATGAGCTTCCTCAAAATGCCCTAGGTCTTCGTGAGCAAGCGAGTTGGATGCACACCCACTTAGTTCCTTTTGTTGAGCTTTCATATACTTATAGCTCTAGTGCATCCATTGCATGGCAATCCCTACTCACTCACATTGATATCTATTGATGGGCATCTCCATAGCCCGTTGATACGCCTAGTTGATGTGAGACTATCTTCCCCCTTTTTGTCTCCTCCACAACCACCATTCTATTCCACCTAAAGTGCTACGTCCATGGCTCACGCTCATGTATTGCGTGAAGATTGAAAAAGTTTGAGAACACCAAAAGTATGAAACAATTGCTTGGCTTGTCATCGGGGTTGTGCATGATTTAAATACTTTATGTGGTGAAGATAGAGCATAGCCAGACTATATGATTTTGTAGGGATAACATT
The DNA here is from genome assembly GCF_003073215.2 of Triticum urartu. Taxonomy (NCBI): domain Eukaryota; kingdom Viridiplantae; phylum Streptophyta; class Magnoliopsida; order Poales; family Poaceae; genus Triticum; species Triticum urartu. The sequence goes on from NC_053022.1 coordinate 308,765,273, forward strand.
CTTTGGCCATGTTATTTTGAAGATACATAATTGCTTAGTTAATATGCTTGAAGTATTATGCCAAGTAGCATTCCACATCAAAAATTCTGTTTTTATCATTTACTTACTCGAGGACGAGCAGGAATTAAGCTTGGGGATGCTTGATACGTCTCCAACGTATCTATAATTTTTGATTGTTCCATGCTATATTATATTCCGTTTTGGACATTATTGGGCTTTATTATACACTTTTATATTATTTTTGGGACTAACCTATTAACCGGAGGCCCAGCCCAGAATTGCTTGTTTTTTTGCCTATTTTAGGGTTTCACAGAAAAATAATATCAAACGGAGTCCAAACGGAATGAAACCTTCGGGAACGTGATTTTCGGAACGAACATAATCCAGAGGACTTGGACCCTACGTCAAGCAATCAACGAGGAAGGCACGAGGTAGGGGGGCGCGCCTACCCCCCTCCCAGGCGCGCCCTCCACCCTCGTGGGCCTCCTGTTGCTCCACCGACGTACTCCTTCCTCCTATATATACATATGTACCCCCAAACTACCAGATACAGAGCCAAAACCCTAATTCCACCGCCGTAACTTTCTGTATCCATGAGATCCCATCTTGGGGCCTTTTCCGGAGCTCCGCTGGAGGGGGCATCGATCACGGAGGGCTTCTACATCAACACCATAGCCCCTCCGATGAAGTGTGAGTAGTTTACTTTAGACCTACCGGTCCATAGTTATTATCTAGATGGCTTCTTATCTCTTTTTGGATCTAAATACAAAGTTCTCCCCCTCTCTTGTGGAGATCTATTCGATGTAATCTTCTTTTGCAGTGTGTTTGTTGAGACCGATGAATTGTGGTTTTATGATCAAGTTTATCTATGAACAATATTTTAATCTTCTCTGAATTCTTTTATGCATGATTGGTTATCTTTGCAAGTCTCTTCGAATTATCAGTTTGGTTTTGCCTACTAGATTGATCTTTCTTGCAATGGGAGAAGTGCTTAGCTTTGGGTTCAATCTTGCGGTGTCCTTTCCCAGTGACAGTAGGGGCAGCAAGGCACGTATTGTATTGTTGCCATCGAGGATAACAAGATGGGGTTTATATCATATTGCATGAGTTTATCCCTCTACATCATGTCATCTTGCTTAAAGCGTTACTCCATTCTCTTGAACTTAATACTCTAGATGCATGCTGGATAGCGGTCGATGTGTGGAGTAATAGTAGTAGATGCAGACAGGAGTCAGTCTACTTGTCTCGGACATGATGCCTATATACATGATCATACCTAGATATTCTCATAACTATGCTCAATTCTGTCAATTGCTCAACAGTAATTTGTTCACCCACCGTAAATACTTATGCTCTTGAGAGAAGCCACTAGTGAAACCTATGGCCCCCGGGTCTATCTTCCATCATATTAATCTTCCAATACTTAGTTATTTCCTTTGCCATTTATTTTACTTGCATCTTTTATTTCTCTTTATCATAAAAATTCCAAAAATATTATCCTATCATATCTATCAGATCTCACTCTCGTAAGTGACCGTGTAGGGATTGACAACCCCTTATCGCGTTGGTTGCGAGGATTTATTTGTTTGTGTAGGTGCGAGGGACTCGTGCGCGGCCTCCTACTGGATTGATACCTTGGTTCGCAAAAACTAAGGGAAATACTTACACTACTTTGCTGCATCACCCTTTCCTCTTCAAGAGAAAACCAACGCAGTGCTCAAGAGGTAGCAATGTTTAATGAAGCTACCGACGCAGGGCTTCGCCTAAGCACCGCTACGATATGACCGAGGTGTATTATGGTGGAGGGGGGCACCGCACACGGCTAAGAGATCAACAGATTGTTCTGTCTGGGGTGCCCCCTGCCCCCATATATAAAGGAGCTAGGGGGAGCCGGCTGGCCAAGGAGGAGGGCGCGCCAAGGGGGGAGTCCTACTCCCACCGGGAGTAGGACTCCCTCTTTTCCTAGTTGGAGTAGGAGAGGAGAAGGAAGGGAGAGAGGAAGAGAAGGAAAGGGGGGCACCGCCCCCCTCCTTGTCCAATTCGGACTAGAGGGGGAGGGGGCGCGCGGCTGCCCTTGGCCGCCCCTCCTCTTCTCCCACTAAGGCCCAATATACTCCCCGGGGGGTTCCAGTAACCCCCGGTACTCCGGTAAATGTCCGAAACCTCCCGAAACACTTTCGGTGTCTGAACATAGTCATCCAATATATCGATCTTTACATCTCGGCCATTTTGAGACTCCTCGTCATGTCCGTGATCATATCCGGGACTCCGAACTACATTCGGTACATCAAAACACAAAAACTCATAATACCGATCGTCACAGAACTTTAAGCGTGCGGACCCTATGGGTTCGAGAACTATGCAGACATGACCAAGACATGTCTTCGGTCAATAACCAATAGCGGAACCTGGATGCTCATATTGGTTCCTACATATTCTACGAAGATCTTTATCGGTCAAACCGCATAACAGTATACGTTGTTCCCTTTGTCATCGGTATGTTACTTGCCCGAGATTTGATCATTGGTATCTCAATACCTAGTTCAATCTCGTTACCGACAAGTCTCTTTACTCGTTCCATAATGCATCATCCCGCAACTAACACATTATTCACATTGCTTGCAAGGCTTATAGTGATGTGAATTACCGAGAGGGCCCAGAGATGCCTCTCCAACAATCGGAGTGACAAATCCTATTCTTGATCTATGCTAACTCCACGAACACCATCGGAAACACCTGTAGAGCGCCTTTATAATCACCCAGTTACGTTGTGACGTTTGGTAGCACACAAAGTGTTTCTCCGGTATTCGGGAGTTGCATAATCTCATAGTCATAGGAACATGCATAAGTCATGAAGAAAGCAATAGCAGTAAACTTAAACGATCAAGTGCTAAGCTAACGAAATGGGTCAAGTCAATCACATCATTCTCCTAATGACGTGATCCCGTTGATCAAATGACAACTCATGTCTATGGCTAGGAAACTCAACCATCTTCGATCAACGAGCTAGTCAAGTAGAGGCATACTAGTGATACTATGTTTGTCTATGTATTCACACATGTATTATGTTTCCGGTTAATACAATTCTAGCATGAATAATAAACATTTATCATGATATGAGGAAAAACATAATAACTTTATTATTGCCTCTAGGGCATATTTCCTTCAAGGTGGAGCTGGATTTTCCCGCCCAGGCGCCCCTATATCTCGCATTCAGTGAGTCAAGCTTCTGACTCGATGAAGGGGGAGCGATATGGGCCGGCCCACGCGCGCGCCAGGCCACGGCCTCTTTGATTTCAGAGTGAATTTTCGGGAGCTGAAAAAGTTTTAGGAGGATTGAAATGTCGTGTTAATCTCAATCCTACAAGATTTTGGTTCGTTCGATTGCAACATAGAAAAAAAGAAAGGATTATTTCAATCATACAAGATTTTGGTTTGTTTGATTGCATCAAAAGGACTATTTTAAAAAGGTTTGAGTGGATCCCAGAAATCCCGTGAGAGGTAGTAAAAAAATCTTTAGATTTTTTAATAGAATTTAATCCTATGAATCAAACAACCAACCTAGGAAAAATTCTTAAGGATTCTAATTCTCCAAAATTTCTATGAAAATCAAAGCAGCCCTTAGGATGGTTTAGAGTTGCTCTAGAGTGGGCTTGGACTAGGACCAACATGGGCCGTGTGGCCCAATCTGGCACGAGCGTGTATCGACGGGACGGCAACACCTCGATGGTCGACGTTTCCTCCTCTTGGCGCCGCCGCTCCCGCCTCCTCTTCCCCCAAACACCGCAACTCAAACCATCTCGAGCCAAAGCCCCGCTCCCCGCCATTGCGGTCGTCACCATCCCACGAGCCAAAGCTCGGCGCCATGTTTCCCACAGCCGCTCGCGGGAGATGCCTTTGCGCGAGCTCCTGAGTGGCACCTCCTTATGATACGGGGCGCTCGCGCACCTCCCCTCCGAGTAGCCCGGCTGTTCTGGCCTTCCCGCCGCCTATGCGGCGACGATTCAAGAACCGGTGTCGAGGCGCCCAGCACTGGGCAGCAGGATGATGGCTGCATTCTGGAGAGAGAGGGCGAGGCGGGCCTAGATCCGTCGACCGTTACGCCCGAAGTGCTCCTCCGCATGCCGCCGCCGCCGCCCCTGCCCGGCCGGCCGGAGAGCGGCGACTATGATGCCGAAAATTTGTCCTCTGGTTCCGGTTCCAGGCGGAGGCCCCGTGAGGAATTGAGGCTGGCAGATAGGATTCTCAAGGTACTGCTGCAGGATGGCCCGGGGTTCAGCGCCCGCAAGGCGCTCGACGAAATGAACCTGAAGGTGACCAACGAGCTGGTCAGACAGGTGATGTTCAAGTTTGTTGTGTCTGTTGATAGTGTCAACCGGGAGAGGTACCCGAGGCTGGCGTACAAGTTCTTCGTGTGGGCAGGGCAGCAGGATGGGTACCGCCATAACACGAGCATGTACAACCTCGTTATGAAGGTCTTTGCCGAGTGCGGGGAGGTTAAGGCGATGTGGCGGCTGCTTGAGGAGATGACGGAGATTGGGCTGCCTGTCTCTGCTCGTACATTCCACATTTTGATATGCACATGTGGGCAGGCTGGGTTGAGGCGGAGGCTGGTGGAAAGGTTTATCAAGTCAAGTAGTTTCAACTACCGCCCGTTCAAGAGTTCGTTCAATGCGATATTGCACACGCTCCTGACGATCAAACAGTACTCTTTGATCGAATGGGTTCACCAGAAAATGGTAACGGAGGGGCACACTCCTGATGTATTGACATACAATGTGGTCATGCGTGCAAAGTATTTGCTCGGGAAATTGGATCAGTTCCATAGATTGCTTGATGAGATGGGAAAGAATGGGCTTACGCCTGACCTTCATACTTACAATCTCTTGCTTCATGTGCTTGGTAAAGGAGACAAACCGCTTGCAGCTCTCAATTTACTGAACTATATGAGTGATGTTGGTTGTGTGCCAAGTGTGCTCCATTTCACAAACTTGATAGATGGTCTTAGCCGTGCTGGTAACCTAGAAGCTTGCAGGTATTTCTTTGATGAGATGGTGAAGAAAGGGTGTGAACCGGATGCTGTCTGCTACACTGTTATGATTACAGGCTATGTGGCAGCCGCAGAATTTGAGGAAGCCCAGAAGTTGTTTGATGATATGTTGGTGAGAGGGAAGCTTCCGAATGTGTACACATACAATTCAATGATACGCGGGCTTTGCATAGTAGGTGAGTTTGATAAAGCTTGCTCTATGCTGAAGGATATGGACTTGCACGGATGCACACCAAACTTCTCAGTGTATAGTACTTTAGTGTGTAGATTGCGAAATGCTGGAAAGGATTCTGAAGCTAATCATGTTATTAAGTACATGACAAAGAAAGGCCAATATCTTCATTTGTTGTCAAGGTTTGGGGGATATAGAAGATGCTGAGGTGAGAGGGCCTATAGTAAAATGCAGAGTTGCTTGTAATTTGGTTGTTTCCTGTTCAGAAAGAGAGGTCATAAGGGAGTATCCCGTGTAGCCAATTGCACTATAATCGTTATATACTTTGCGTGTCACATTTTGTGTGGGGATACTTATTTAGCGAAGTGCACAAATGTATGTTGTATACCATAACTGTTTTATGCAAGAATAAAGTTGGACAGGATGGTGGGCACTAGTCATGACTTGTGAGTAATGAACTAGCACTGCTTCAATAGTCCTAATTCCTACACACACAAAAAACGTTTTCCTTTTGTTGAGCTGTATTCACAGTAGTTTTGCTCCTAATTTTAGTGCTGAACCAGATGGTGGGCACTAGTCATCAATATTGTTTGTAGTGTCAGATATTCATCCACAGTACAAGATGGAGCATATGGTTTTACTCAATGACGACAGAACATATAAATGTTAAATGGTAAGTAACATGCCTTCAAATTTATTTGTCCTTCGATTGGCTAGCACAGAAAGCACTCAAAACTCCCTAGTTTCATTTCTGCCAACCCTAGTAATAGGGTTAGTGGATTACATGTCACAAATCAGAAAAAAACTTAGATGAATTGTGCATTATCTGTTAGCACCAAGACCTTAAAGCCTAAGCATTGTTTTGCTTAGTGGTTCTCTTTTAGCCTATTATATCATGTTTTTAAGGGTTAACAATAGGTGCAACATGGTAGTTTAATTTTTAATATTATAGTTCTAGTCAATGTCAACCTTCTGTACGTCTGGTCCTCTGTTTCTTATAATAAAATAATATTCCAAAATTAATCTGGTAGTAGGTGCATGCCTTCAATGATTCATCACAATATTCATAGGTTTTATTTATGAGTTGCCAATTTGATGTTGGTATCCCAAAGCCGAGCATTTTAGGCATGGATGAAGAACTGAAGATAATTCGATGAGGTAGGCGTGTATAGATGCTAAGAAATGGAAGAACAAAGTGTATTCTCTTCTGTAAAGAAATATCACTAATATGTACTTTAGATATAATGGTACAAAGTCATATCTCTTAGAAACATAGACCCGTAGACAAAGCTATTAGAAGTGCACACAGGAGAAAGGCCATGGGATGGTGTGGTATGCTTTATCATTTTTTCTCCTCTTTCTTCTCCTCTTTCTTCTCTTCTTTCTTTTCCTCTTTTTTCTCCTCTTTCTTTTCTTCTTTCTTCTCTTCTTTCTTTTCTTCCTTTGCAGGTCCAACGGACACAATGTCAATCTTCCCAACCTTCTTTAATTTCTTTGCGATTGCCACAGTGTCCATCTCGCCTATGATGATCATCTTATTGTCCTTCAGATCCGCAACTATGGAATCAATGCCTGCGCACAAAACGAGGTGTGTATTGCATCATTTTCTTGCTGGTATAATAGTACTATTAGTTAATACGTCACAGCCCTTCCCATCAGTATATTCGTTCATCTTTCCTTATATGAGTTAAGATATGGTGGTCATAGAACTAGAAAGGAAAAATACCTCTTTGAAGATTATAACTGCTATATGACCGAAAACAAACTTTTCCTCATGGCATTAGCAATGAACATTGATAGTGTAAGACTGTAAGTTAAATAACATTTCGCATGCTATGATGTGGCTCTGTTGAATGGTGCTTCATGTTAATATATGCATGACAAGATGATTCCACCAAACATAATTTCTCCTCTCAAGCTTCCACCTAAAGCCGATGGCAGCGATTTGAGATATGCGATGCTCTATTGAACTGTCACCATCTTTATGTCAATGCGTGTGTGAGAATAATCCCACCTAACATGATTTCAGCTCTAAAGCTTCCACCTAAAATCTGTGCAAATCCTTTCAGATACATGAGCCACAGATTGAATGGCAAACGGATGATGCAAGAATTACTATGCCAGCTTCTGCAACTACAGATTGTATCGTCCTCTTCGATTTGAAATACCAGACCGAAACTTCCAAGTCCACGGCCAAACAAGCAGCAGAGGTGGGAGGCGACTGTTACCGTAGATATCCGCGACCGCTTCGATGGCCTTCTGCTTGGCCTTGTCGTCGGTCATGGTCGGGACCCTGAGCACCACCTTCTGTTGAGAATCGGCCGAACATACATACAATCCGAGGATCAGGCGCGAGCAATCGCATGAATTAACCCAAGAAAGAACCCGAGCCAACGTCTGCGTACCTGGGCCGCCATCCGAGCTTCTGGAGCACTGAGTGGAGTGGGCGGAGGCAGGAGAGGGAAGGGAAGGGAAGGCTGAGCCGGGAGTTGAGAATACTCTCTGCCGAGGTATTTTGAGCAATGGGAAGAGAAGAGACCAAAGCTGGTGACGGCGTCGGGTTTTGCTTTACATAAAGGTGCAAGCGTGCGTGCTCTTGCTGAACGGCAGGTTGGCACTGACGTTGAGCGATGAGTCGGACTTGCGGGTGTCTGCGTTGCGGAAGAGGTACGCGGATGTGTTTACTTTCCCTTGTATATCGTCTGTGACGTCTGAGTCTGCCCGCATCAGCTGCTGTGTGCGTATGTGCGGGATGGCGGCAGGGTCGGTGAGCTGACGGGCGAGTGCGTGCCACTGCCAACCGACCGGCGGCCGCCCCACCCACACCTTGCGCATGGAGACGGGATTTTATTCCCGGAAGAGGAGGGATGGATTGGGTCGGTCGTGGCCGGAGGCGCCGCTGCTGCCGAGTTGTGGCGCTGCAGACGCCGGGTGACCTGTTGCTTTGCTGGATTCCTTTGAGTGACTGACGAGTGAAGGCGACGGGGAAACCTCAGGCGCTCGATTTGGCTTTTTTTTTTAGAGCAACTCGATGTTGGCATACCTGCTGCCCACCTCTTTGTTTCGCGGTGGCTCGACTGTTCACGTCTACTCTCTTTTTTTTAGCAAAAACTGTTCACGTCTACTGGGAACGAAACTGTGCGGCTGCTCGGCCGAGGACGAATGGGGCACCTGCTTGTTCTGCTTTGGGCCGCCCGGTCCAGTGCCACAAGTTGGTTGGGTTCGGTGACTGGCCAGTCTTCTACTCCCTCCGTTTTTAAATCTAAGTCTTTTTAGACATTTCAAATGGAGTATAACATACGGATATATGTAGACATATTTTAGAGTATAGATTCATTCATTTTGCTCTATATATAGTCACTTGTTGAAATCACCAAAAAGACTTATATTTGGGAACGGAGGGAGTACCTCCTTGTTGCATGGTCGAACCTAAGTGCGGATTATCATAACCTGGCACATTTGCCTAAAAAAATTCCAGAACCTGGCACATCTGATCCTTATAAGAAATCGGCCATCAGAGCCTGTGATTGGATGGTTAGGAGCATAGCGATATCCTCAGTTCATCGGTGCTCGCATTTTTCTGGATTTATTTTAGACCTTCCGGTGATGCGCTTTCGATGGGAGAAGGCATTCCCGTCGACTACAAAAGTGATAAGATGATGTGCCGCCTCAGTCTCTCGGAGGTTCTTATAGGGATAGGGTATGCGTGCGTGTGTTTATAGGGGTGAGTGTATGTGCCTTGTACCGTGTTAAAAGAAAATAAATTGGCCACCGCCTCCATTAGGCATCTCTGGCGGGCAATCAACCACCGCCACCTCCTCCTTACCTCATGTCTCGCCACCAGTAGAGGAGCTGTCGATGAAGCCCATGCTGGCTCAGAGGAAAGTAGCGGTGTGGCTCTTCATCTCGTCAGCGTCGCGCCCATCCCCTTAGAGGTCTGTCATAACTGTTGCTCCTCCGGTCCTCCTGCCCTCCCTATCATCCTGATGTGGCCTTGCCCTCAATGCTTGTCATGTTGGTTGTGGATCTCATGCTGCTATGCAGTGGCGCGGGCATAGGATCCGGCTTGATCGTGGCCATGCTGGGGGGGTGGGGGGTGCAAGCGGCACTCCTAGTGACGGTTGCTACTGAGGGTCAGGGCTAGTCGCTCCCTATTTTGTTGGTGGTCGCATCCGATCAGATTGGCGAACGTTTCGGTTAGGTGTTTGATTTGGAAGGATTTCTCCTTCAGATTCTAGCATGGTGACACTGGCTGACGGCTCATACTGGCGAGATTGCGGGATGCAACCTCCACTGTGTGTTTTGGCGGCTCAAGTATGCCTTTGACGGTGCAATGCAATCTATGCATGGTGGCTTGACGTCGAGGGTATGGTGGAGCGGTGGCGTGGTGGGTTTTCTAGACCAATGCATGTAGCTGTTGCGATCATGGAAAATTGATGGCAATAACATGATAGATTGTGGATGTCGCCTAAAGGGGGGGGGGGGGAATAGGCGCTTTAAAATAATTACGGTTTAGACTTGAACAAATGCGGAATCAAACTAGCATTTAATTTGTCAAACACAAAACCTAAACTGACTAGGCTCACCTATGCGCACCAACAACTTATGCTAAACAATATAAACAACTATGTGATAGCAAGATATATAACATGAAACACTAAGGCTATCAGAGAGTAAAGTGCATAAGTAAAGGGCTCGGGTAAGAGTTAACCGAGACATGCGGAGACGATGATGTATCCCGAAGTTCACACCTTGCGGATGCTAATCTCCGTTTGGAGCGGTGTGGAAGCACAATGCTCCCCAAGAAGCCACTAGGGCCACCGTAATCTTCTCACACCCTCGAACAATGCTAGATGCCGTGATTCCACTAAGGGACCCTTGAGGGCAGTCACCGAACCCGTACAAATGGCAACCCTTGGGGGCGGTCACCGGTACCCATCAAATTGCTCGGGGCGATCTCCACAACCTAATTGGAGACCTCGACGCTTGCCCGGAGCTTTACACCACAATGATTGAGCTCTGGCAACACCAATCGTCTAGGGCACCAAGGCACCCAAGAGGAACAAGCTCTAGGGTGCACAAACACCCAAGAGTAACAAGCTTCTCAACTTCACTTCCACGGATCACCGTGAAGAACTCAAACCGATGCACTAACTGCAATGGCAAGGGCACACAGAGTGCCCAAGTCCTTCTCTCCCAAATCCCACCAAAGCAACTAGTGCTGGGGAGGAAAATGAGAGGAAGAATGAAGAAGAGAACACGAAAAACTCCAAGATCTAGATCCAAGGGGTTCCCCTCACATAGAGGAGAAAGTGATTGGTGGAAACGTAGATCTAGATCTCCTCTCTCTTTTCCCTCAAAACTAGCAAGAACCAATAGAGCGATTGAGAGTTAGCAAGCTCAAAGAAGGTCAACAATGGGGGAAGAACACGAGCTGAAAGGATAAGGTTCAATGGGGAAGAAGTCCCCCTTTTATAGGAGGGGGAAAATCCAACCGTTACCTTGCTCCCAGCCCGCACAGAGCGGTACTACCACTACTAGGGAAAACATTATACACATAATCTTACCAGTAGCGAGGGACAAAAACAAGCGCTACTAGTACTTACTAGTAGCGCGTGGAATCCAAACGCGTTGCAGCTAAGTTCATAGCAGTAGCCCGTCTCTGGGAAGAAGCGCTACAACTACAATTCCCCTACTGTTTTGGCCAGGCTACCAGTAGTAGTAGCGGGCTCAGGTAAAGCACACTACTAATAAGGTAGTTGTAGTAGCGTGTTTCGCACGGAAAGCGCTACTGCTAATGAAAGGAAAATAAAATGAGAAACATATGGAAAAGTAAAGGAAAATGAAAGAAATAGAAAAAGGGGAAGGGAAAAAAGGAAAATGTGAAGGAAAACAAATGAAAAATAAAAATAAAGGAGAAAGGCGTAGCAGCAGCGTGCTTTCCGGACAGGCGCTATAGCTAACTTAGCAGTAGCGTGTTTTGCCAGCCAGCGCTATAGCTAAGTTAGCTATAGCTAAGTTAGCAGTAGCGCATTTCCTGGAACTCGCTACTGCTACTTCTGACTTAACCGCGCGGTTCTTCCTTCCCCGCGGCCACTTCCCCCAAATCAAACTCCTCTGCTGTCGCCGCTGTCGGCGCCCAGCATCGCCGTCGGCCGTCGCGCGCTCTCTCGTCGCCCTCCGCACGCCCCCGACCCCGACCTCGACGGCGCCCTCCGCTGCGCGCCCTAGCCCCGACCCCAACCTCGACGCCGCCTGCCCCTCCCTCGCCGCCGACACCCGAGGTGAGCACACCTCCCCCTCCCCCTCCCCTACCTCTTCCTAGCTAAAGTTTCTATGGTTCATCAAATTTCAGAGTGCATCAAATTAGTTAGGGTTCATCAAATTAGATGCTAATTATGTAACGCCCACGATGCGGCTATATCTCCCACGTGTCGAGGCACGACTTAGAGGCATAACCGCATTGTGGTTTTTGTCGCAAGAAGGGTCATCTTCACACAATCCCATGTAACTAACAAGAAAGGGATAAATAGAGTTGGCTTACAATTGCCACTTCACACAATGATCATATAATTCATACATCATCCAAAGTACACGCATAGTACGACTACAGACAAAACCAAAAGAAAAGAAGATAACCCCAAATGCTAGATCCCCGATCGTCCCAACTGGGCTCCACTACTGATCATCAGGAAACGAAATATAGTAACGGCCAAGGTCCTCGTCGAACTCCCACTTGAGTTCGGTAGGATCACCAGCACTGGTATCATCGGCACCTGCAACTGTTTTGGTAGTATATGTGAGTCACGAGGACTCAGCAATCTCAAAACCCGCGATATCAAGACTATTTAAGCTTATGGGTAGGATAAGGTAATGATGTGGAGTTGCAGCAAGAACTAAGCAAATATGGTGGCTAACATACGCAAATAAGAGTAGGATGAGAAGCTACGCAACGGTCGTGAAGCTAGAAGTGATCAAGAAGTGATCCTGAAACTACTCACGTTCAAACATAACCCAAACCGTGTTCACTTTCCGGATTCCGCTGAAAGAGACCATCACGGCTACACACGCGGTTGATTCATTTTAATTAAATCAAGTGTCAAGTTCTCTACAACCGGATATTAACAAATTCCCATCTGTCACATAACCGCGGGCACGGCTCACAAAAGTTTATACCCTTCAGGGGTGTCCCAACTTAGCCCATCACAAGCTCTCACGATCAACGGAGGATATTTCTTCTCCCGGAAAGACCCGATCTGTCTCGGAATCCCGGTTACAAGGCATTTCGACAATGGTAAAATAAGACCAGCAAGACCGCCCGACTGTGCCGACAAATCCCGATAGGAGCTGCACATATCTCGTTCTCAGGGCACACCCGGATGAGACATCCTACGAGTAAAACCAACCCTCAAGTTTCCCCGAGGTGGCCCCGCAGTCTACTCGGTTCGGACCAACACTCGGAGGAGCACTGGCCCGGGGGGGGGGGGGGTTAAATAAAGATGACCCTCAGGCTTATAACTCCCAAGGGAAAGGTTTAGGTTGTTAGGCAAATGTAAAACCAAGGTTGGGCCTTGCTGGAGGAGTTTTATTCAAAGCGAACTGTCAAGGGGGTCCCATAATCCCAACCGCGTAAGGAACGCAAAATCAAGGAACATAACACCGGTATGAGGAAAACTAGGGCGTCAAGAGTGGAACAAAACACCAAGCAAAAAGCCAAGCCTTCCACCCTTTGCCAAGTATATAGATGCATTAATTAAAATTTGAGATATTGTGATATCCCAACATATCCATGTTCCAACACGGAACAACCTGCAAGGCACCTGCAACTAGCAATGATATAAGAGGGGCTGAGCAAAAGCGGTACCTTAGCCAAACAACGGTTTGCTAGGAAGGTGGGTTAGAGGCTTGACATGGCAATATGGAAGGCATGATAAACAAGTGCTAGGTAGCGCGACATAGCGATAGAGAGAACAACTAGCAAGCAAAGATAGAAGTAATATCGAGGGTAATGGACATCTTGCCTGAAATCCCGCAAGGAAGAAGAACGAGTCCATGAAGAAGACAAACAGACGTAGTCGAACGAATCCTCACAACTCCGGAACAATACCGAAGCTAACGAGAGAAAATCGGAAAGGAACAAGCAACATGGTAAACACACAAGCATAAACATGGCATGATGCACAACCAGGGATGATGCATGTCCGGTTTAAATATGCATGGCAAGGCAAAGTGCACAAACAAAACTACAAGTTAAGTGGAGCTCAACATGTAATAAGATGCATGTTGACGAAACACCACATTCGATTATTTAGTTCACTCCCGGTTAGGTACTCAACACTATTAAATGTTGGTTAACATGGCAAGAGGTGAAGCATAAGTAAACTACACATTAGGCATTTTAAATGAGGCCGGAAACAACAACAATAATTCTGGAAAATCCCCATATGCATTTAGCAATTTAATGCAAACAACAATTCTAAACATTTTAAATGTTATTATCATGATGCGGATGACATGTAAAAGTTTTATGCAATTTTATGAAAATGTTGCATGAGCATGTTATGAAGCATTTGTCATCGTGGCGGAACTTGACGAATCCAGTGTCCGGGGTCGTCGCGGTACTTGGCGGTCTCGATCGGGGCAGCAAAACGTACACGAGTCGGGGAGGAACTTGACGAATCCAGTGTCCGGGGTCGTCGCGGTACTAGGTATCTTGTGGGACTTCACGGTTCGTCGTGGTACTTTGGCGGTCTCGATCGGGGCAGCAAAATGTAGTCAAACTTGGCGGACTTCGGTTCAAATAGCAACAAGCATCACAGGTGCATGTAGGCAGAGGCGATGAATCGGACAAAGGAACTTGGTGCTACCTCTTGAGCATGTTATGGTTTTCTCTTGAAGAGAAAAGGGTGATGCAGCAAAGCAGCGTAAGTATTTCCCTCAGTTTTTGAGAACCAAGGTATCAATCCAGTAGGAGACCACACGCAAGTCACCTCGTACCTACCCAGACAAATAAGAACCTCGCAACCAACGCGATAAAGGGGTTGTCTATCCCTTCACGGCCACTTGCAAGAGTGAGATTTGATAGAGATAATAATAATAAGATAAATATTTTTGGTATTTTTATGATATAAATTGAAAGTAAAGATTGCAAAATAAAATAGATTGGAAACTTGTATGATGGAGAATAGACCCGGGGGCCATAGGTTTCACTAGTGGCTTCTCTCAAGATAGCATAAGTATTACGGTGGGTGAACAAATTACTGTCGAGCAATTGATAGAAAAGCGAATAATTATGAGAATATCTAGGTATGATCATGTATATAGGCATCACGTCCGTGACAAGTAGACCGACTCCTGCCTGCATCTATTACTATTACTCCACACATCGACCGCTATCCAGCATGCATCTAGAGTATTAAGTTCATAAGAATAGAGTAACGCTTTAAGCAAGATGACATGATGTAGAGGGATAAACTCATGCAATATGATATAAACCCCATCTTTTTATCCTCGATGGCAACAATACAATACGTGTCGTTTCCCTTTCTATCACTGGGATCGAGCACCACAAGATTGAACCCAAAGCTAAGCACTTCCCCCATTGCAAGAAAGATCAATCTAGTAGGCCAAACCAAACTGATAATTTGAAGAGACTTGCAAATATAACCAATCATACATAAAAGAATTCAAAGAAGATTCAAATATTGTTCATAGATAATCTTGAACCCACAATTCATCGGATCTCGACAAACACACCGCAAAAGAAGATTACATCGAATAGATCTCCAAGAGAATCGAGGAGAACTTTGTATTGAGATCCAAAGAGAGAGAAGAAGCCATCTAGCTAATAACTATGGACCCGAAGGTCTGAGGTAAACTACTCACACATCACCGGAGGGGCCATGGAGTTGATGTAGAGGCCCTCCGTGATCAATGCCCCCTCCAGCGGAGCTCCGGAAAAGGCCCCAAGATGGGATCTCTTGGGTACAGAAGGTTGCGGCGGTGGAAATAGGGTTTCGTGGTGCTCCTGGATGTTTTCGGGGTATGTGAACATATATAGGAGGAAGAAGTAGGTCGGTTGATCCACGAGGGGCCCATGAGGGGGAGGGCGCACCCAGGGGGTAGGCACGCCCCCTGCCTCGTGGCCACCTCATTGGTTGCTTGACGTCCACTCCAAGTCCTCTGGATCACGTTTGTTCCAAAAATCACGCTCCCGAAGGTTTCATTCCGTTTGGACTCCGTTTGATTTTCCTTTTCTGCGAAACACTAAAATAGGCAAAAAAAACAGCAATTTGCACCGGGCCTTGGGTTAATAGGTTAGTCCCAAAAATAACATAAAAGTGTAAAATAAAGCCCATTAACATCCAAAACAGATAATATAATAGCATGGAACAATCAAAAATTATAGATACGTTGGAGACGTATCAGCATCCCTAAGCTTAATTCCTTCTCGTCCTCGAGTAGGTAAATGATAAAAACAGAATTTTTGATGTGGAATTCTTTCTAGAATATTCTTCAATGTATTTTTCTCTATTGTGGCATGAATGTTCAGATCCGAAAGATTCAAGATAAAAGTTTATTGTTGACATAAAAATAGTAATACTCCAAGTATGTTTAATCTAGCAATTATGTCTTTTCAAAATACCATAGCCAAAGAAAACTTATCCCTACAAAGTAATATAGTTTGGCCATGCTTCATTTTCGTCACACAAAATGCTCTCATCATGCACAACCCCGATGACAAGCCAAACAA
This sequence comes from Triticum urartu, assembly GCF_003073215.2. Classification (NCBI taxonomy): domain Eukaryota; kingdom Viridiplantae; phylum Streptophyta; class Magnoliopsida; order Poales; family Poaceae; genus Triticum; species Triticum urartu. The sequence continues at coordinate 308,781,248 of NC_053022.1, forward strand.
TTGTTTCATACTTAGCCTTTTCAAACTCTTTCAACTTTTACGCAATATATGAGCGCGAGCCATGGACATAGCACTATGGGTGGAATAGAATATGATGATTGAGGTTGTGTGAGAAGACAAAAAGGGAGAAAGTCTCACATTGACATGGCTAATAAATGGGCTATGGAGATGCCCACCGATTGATGTCAATGCAAGGAGTAGGGATTGCCATGCAACGGATGCACTAGAGCTATAAATATATGAAAGCTCATCAAAGAAACTAAGTGGGTGTGCATCCAACTCGCTTGCTCACGAAGGCATAGGGCATTTGAGGAAGCCCATCATTGGAATATACAAGCCAAGTTCTATAATGAAAAATTCCCACTAGTATATGAAAGTGACAAAATAAGAGACTCTCTATCATGAAGATCATGGTGCTACTTTGAAGCACAAGTGTGGAAAAGGGATAGTAACATTGTCCCTTCTCTCTTTTTCTCTCATTCTTCTTTTTTTTATTTGAGCCTTCTTTTTTTGGCCTCTTTTTTTTCGTCCGGAGTCTCATCCCAACTTGTGGGGGAATCATAGTATCCATCATCCTTTCCTCACATGGGACAATGCTCTAATGATGATCATCACACTTTTATTTTCTTACAACTCAAGAATTACAACTCGATACTTAGAACAAAATATGACTCTATGTGAATGCCTCTGACGGTGTACCGGGATTGCGATGAATCAAGAGAGATATGTATGAAAAATTAAGCATGGTAGCCTTGCCACAAATACGATGTCAACTACATGAGCATGCAAAGCAATATGACAATGATGATGCGTGTCATAATAAATGGAACGGTGGAAAGTTGCATGGCAATATATCTTGGAATGGCTATGGAAATGCCATAATAGGTAGGTATGGTGGCTGTTTTGAGGAAGATATAAGGAGGCTTATATGTGATAGAGTGTATCATATCACGGGGTTTGGATGCACCGGCGAAGTTTGCACCAACTCTCAAGGTGAGAAAGGGAAATGCACGGTACCGAAGAGGCTAGCAATGATGGAAGGGTGAGAGTGCGTATAATCCATGGATTCAACATTAGTCATAAAGAACTCACATACTTATTGCAAAAATCTACAAGTCATCAAAACCAAGCACTACGCACATGCTCCTAGGGGGATAGATTGGTAGGAAAAGACCATCGCTCGTCCCCGACCGCCACTCATAAGGAAAGCAATCAAAGAACACCCCATGCTTCAAATTTGTCACATAACGTTTGCCATACGTGCATGCTACGGGACTTGCCAACTTCAATACAAGTATTCATCAATTTCACAATTACTCAACTAGCACACCTCTAATATTACCACCTTTATATCTCAAAACAATCTATCAAGCATCCAACTTCTCTTAGCATTTAAAATTTATAACCAAGGTGAATTACCATGCTGTTCTAAAGGACTCTCAAAATTATATAAGTGAAGCATGAGAGATCAATTATTTCTATAAAATAGAACCACCGCCGTGCTCTAAAAGATATAAGCGAAGCACTAGAGCAAAAATTATCCAACTCAAAAGATATAAGTGAAGCACATAGAGTATTCTAATAAATTCCAATTCATGTGTGTCTCTCCCAAAAGGTGTGTACACCAAGTGTTATTGTGGTAAACTAAAAAGCAAAGACTCAAATCATACAAGACGCTCCAAGCAAAACACATATCATGTGGCGAATAAAAATATAGCTCCAAGTAAAGTTACCGATGGACGAAGACGAAAGAGGGGATGACTTCCGAGGCATCCCCAAGCTTAGGCTTTTTGGTGTCCTTGGATTTTACCTTGGGGTGCCTTGGGCATCCCCAAGCTTAGGCTCTTTCCACTCCTTGTTCCATAATCCATCAAATCTTTACCCAAAACTTGAAAACTTCACAACACAAAACTTAAAAGAAAATCTTCGTGAGCTCCGTTAGTAAAAGAAAACAAACCACCACTTCAAGGTACTATAGTGAACTCATTCTTTATTTATATTGGTGTTAAACCTACTGTATTCCAACTTTTCTATGGTTTATAAACTCCATTACTAGCCATAGATTCATCAAAATAAGCAAACAACACACGAAAAACAGAATCTGTCAAAAACAGAACAGTCTGTAGTAATCTGTAGGTTTCGAATACTTCTGGAACCCCAAAATTCTAAAATAAATTTCTGGACGTGAGGAATTTATCTATTAATCATCTGCAAAAAGAATTAACTAAATATCACTCTCCAGTAAAAAATGTCAGCAATTCTCGTGATCGCTAAAGTTTATGTTTTTTACAGCAAGATCAAAAAGACTTTTCCCAAGTCTTCCCAACGGTTCTAATTGGCACAAACACTAATTAAACACAAAAAACACAACAAAAACAGAGGCTAGATAAATTATTTATTGAATAACAGCAAGGAAAAATATTGGGTTGTCTCTCAACAAGCGCTTCTCTTTAAAGCCTTATAGCTAGGCATAAGATTTCAACGATGCTCAAATGAAAGACAAGAATTGAAGCACAAAGAGAGCATCATAAAACACGTAACAAACACATCTAAGTCTAACATACTTCCTATGCATAGGCATCTTATAGGCAAACAAATTATCAAGGCAAGCAAAAACTAGCATATGCAAGGAAGCGGAAAGAAACAATAGCAATCTCAACATAACGAGAGGTAATTTAGTAACATGAAAATTTCTACAATCATATTTTCCTCTCTCATAATAATTACATGTGGGATCATAAGAAAATTCAAAAAAATAGCTATCACATAAAATATTTTCAACACGATCCACATGCATGCAAAGTTGACACTCTTCCAAAATAGTGGGATTAACATTAACTAAAGTCATGGCCTCTTCAAACCCACTTTTATCAAAAACTTCATAAGATTGAACATTCTCCAAATATGTGGGAGATAAAGTTGACACTCTTCCAAACCCACTTTCAATATTATTGCAAACATTATTATCAATCTCGTATTCATCATGGGGCTTCAATAAATTTTCAAGATCATAAGAAGAATCACCCCAATCATGATCATTGCAACAAATAGTAGTCATAGCAAAACTAGCACCCCCAAGCTTAGGGTTTTGCATATTATAAGCACAATTGATATTAATAGAATTTATACTATCATCATTGCAATCATGCGTTTTATTCAAAGATCCATCGCGAATCACTCCATAAAGTACTTCATCACAATTTTCAGATTCACGAATTTCAAGCAAAACTTCATAAAGATAACCTGGTGCACAAAACTCACTAGCTATTGGTTCATCATAATTGGATCTCTTAAAAAGATTAGCAAGCGGATGAGGATCCATAGATCTTAGATTCTCTGTTTAGCAATAAATAAACAACTATTCCAACCAAACGAGCAAACGAGCCAAGTAAGACATCAAAGCAAATGGAAAGACAAACAGAAGAAGGGCGAATAAAACGGAAAGGGTGAAGTGGGGGAGAGGAAAACAAGAGGCAAATGGCAAATAATGTAATGCGAAGGGTAAGAGTTGTGATGGGTACTTGGTATGTCTTGACTTGGCGTAGATCTCCCCGGCAACGGCGCCAGAAATCCTTCTTGCTACCTCTTGAGCATGCGTTGGTTTTACCTTGAAGAGGAAAGGGTGATGCAACAAAGCAGCGTAAGTATTTCCCTCAGTTTTTGAGAACCAAGGTATCAATCCAGTAGGAGACCATGCGCAAGTCACCTCGTACCTACACAGACAAATAAGAACCTCGCAACCAACGATATAAAGGGGTTGTCAATCCCTTCACGGCCACTTGCAAGAGTGAGATCTGATAGAGATAATAATAATAAGATAAATATTTTTGGTATTTTTATGATATAAATTGAAAGTAAAGATTGCAAAATAAAATAGATTGGAAACTTTATGATGGAGAATAGACCCGGGGGCCATAGGTTTCACCAGTGGCTTCTCTGAAGATAGCATAAGTATTACGATGGGTGAACAAATTACTGTCGAGCAATTGATAGAAAAGTGAATAATTATGAGAATATCTAGGTATGATCATGTATATAGGCATCACGTCCGTGACAAGTAGACTGACTCCTGCCTGCATCTACTACTATTACTCCACACATCGACCGCTATCCAACATGCATCTAGAGTATTAAGTTCATAAGAATAGAGTAACGCTTTAAGCAAGATGACATGCTGTAGAGGGATAAAGTCATGCAATATGATATAAACCCCATCTTTTTATCCCCGATGGAAACAATACAATATGTGTTGTTTCCCTTTCTGTCACTGGGATCGAGCACTATAAGATTGAACCCAAAGCTAAGCACTTCTCCCATTGCAAGAAAGATCAATCTAGTAGGCCAAACCAAACTGATAATTCGAAGGGACTTGCAAAGATAACCAATCATACATAAAAGAATTTAGAGAAGATTCAAATATTGTTCATAGATAATCTTGATCATAAACCCACAATTCATCGGATCTCGACAAACACACCGCAAAAGAAGATTACATCGAATAGATCTCCAAGAGAATCGAGGAGAACTTTGTATTGAGATCCAAAGAGAGAGAAGAAGCCATCTAGCTAATAACTATGGACCCAAAGGTCTGAGGTAAACTACTCACACATCATCGGAGGGGCCATGGAGTTGATGTAGAGGCCCTTCATGATCAATGCCCCCTCCGGCGGAGCTCCAGAAAAGGCCCCAAGATGGGATCTCTTGGGTACAGAAGGTTGCGGCGGTGGAAATAGGGTTTCGTGGTGCTCCTGGATGTTTTCGGGGTATGTGAACATATATAGGAGGAAGAAGTAGGTCGGTTGAGCCATGAGGGGCCCACGAGGGGGAGGGCGAGCCCAGGGGGTAGGCACGCCCCCCTGTCTCGCGGCCACCTCGTTGGTTGCTTGACGTCCACTCCAAGTCCTCTGGATCACGTTTGTTCCAAAAATCACGCTCCCGAAGGTTTCATTCCGTTTGGACTCCGTTTGATATTCCTTTTGTGCGAAACACTGAAATAGGCAAAAAAACAACAATTTGCACTGGACCTTGGGTTAATAGGTTAGTCCCAAAAATAATATAAAAGTGTAAAATAAAGCCCATTAACATCCAAAACAGATAATATAATAGCATGGAACAATCAAAAATTATAGATACGTTCGAGACATATCACTTGGCAGATGCAAGCAGCAGCACGGGGCTGGCAGAGGCGATGCGGGGCCCACGCGGAGGGTTGAATTAGTCAACTGGCAAAGCGGGACTGCAGCGGTGGATGCAGCGGCTCGGCGCAAGCAGGGCGCCGCGGCTCCAGGAACATGGTAGGCCGGCAGAGTCGCAGGGAAAGCCGAGATCCACCGGATCCTGGCGGAGCACGCCGACAGCAACGTCGGTCGGCCGAGAAGCATGGGACGGCCACAGCGATGGTGGTCGATGCATAAGGCGGGGCCGCAGGCATCCATGGCCTCGACGAGGGGTCGGGCGCGAGGCTCTTGTGGTGGAGGCGACGAGCGGGCGGCGGCCATGGCAAACGAGGATGTAGGATGGTGAGGTCTCTGGCGACCTGTTGCTGGTCGGGACGACGAGGGATGGCGAGGGAGCGACTTGGGGCGGCGACGATGGGTGCAGGCGCGGCGGCGCTGCCGGAAGAGAGGCTGGCGACATGGAGGAAGGGAGAGGCCATGGATCGGGCGTAGGAGATCCTCTCCTGAGCATGGTGGTGGCGCGAGGGAGGAGAGGGAGACGAGTGACCGAGGAAGAGGGGATCGAGCGCAGGGAGATGGGGATCGAGCAGAAGGCGGCTGGCAGAGGGAGAGAACGAGAGGAGGGGGTCGGTGCCTAGGGTTGGGAGGGGGTTGTTGGGCTGGCCTGGGTGCGGGTGGCCTAGGTGGGCCGTCGCGGGAGGTTTGGAGGCCCAGGAGGCCGGCGGGCGCGAGCTCTCTCTCCCTCCCTTTTATTCTTTAGCAGAAATGTATTAGCAAGAAGAAAAAGAAAGAGAAAGTTAGGGAAAATAATTTGAGCATGGGATTTATTTTCTTGGACTCGCAAAAAGGAGCTTGATCCAAGAAAAATAGGAGTGGGCATGAATGAAAGATTAAATTCAAATTCCTTTAAATTTAATCCAAATGGTTTGAACTAGGACAGGTTTGAGAAGTGTCCAAAAATGTTGAGACTTTCGGAGGAGCCTCAATAAATGGAGAAGGAATTGTCGGCAAGGTTTGGGGATCAACTCGAAGCAGAAAAGGCATGGGTTATTTTTGCACGCGTGTTATGGTTAATTCCAAATCAATGGAATATTTGATATAGCTCCCTAATATTGGGAGGATATGTTATAAAGAGGAGTCACCATGTGAATTCCCTTGATTTAAATAGATCAAAAATCTATGCAATTAATTTAGTTGATTTTTAAAAATGAAATGACATGATGGCATGATGACATGATGCGATACAAAATAAATGGAGCTAGCAAAATCAAACACACAGTGATCACGAAATATATGGGAGTCTTCTGGAGCGTCGGTCTTGGGGCATCACAAATTAGGGCAGTAGTTCCTAGGTAGGTTCATCTAATTAGTTAGTAAGAACTAGGGCATCACAAATTAGGGCAGTAAGAATTAGTTAGTTAGCAAGCAAAATGTAACACACGGTGATCACAAAATATATGGAAGTCTTCTGGAGCGTCGGTCTTGGGGCGTCACAACTCTCCTCCACTTACAAGAGATCTCGACCCGAGATCTAAGGATGGCATTGGGAAGAAACGGAAGAGGAAGAGGTAAAACAAAGTTGCTTCTTTGACAAACGAGTGAAACCAATGAACCTTGAGAGGTTAAAAATTTGAAAGAAGGACACGACAGAGTTGAACACAATTGAGAGCACTCCGGTAGAAAAGAGAAACAAGGAACACCATGTGAACCTTGGAGGTTGCAAAGCTATGAACGATGAGCACAATGGACAACAAGGAATTGAAACCACTCTGGTTGAAATGATATAAACAAGGAATAAGGAAGAACAAATTCGGACAACACTCCGGTTGAAAAGAGATACAAGACTTGATAAGATGAAAGAATTCGAATGAAAACACAACACTCTGGCTAAACGGATAGGCAAGGAAAAGAACATGATATTTACAAAATGAGATGATTGGTCAAAGAGAGCAACATCATCATGCCTCCGGGACGAAAGAATAGAAGCTGGATTGATGGAAAGAAAAGAACAGAGAAGAAAATGACAAATCCTACCACAAATGAATTTGAAAGCATCCTTAGAAAGAAGGATTGAATGGAGCTGTTGAAAATTAAACAACAAAAGAATAAGGTTGTTGTGGGCTCATGGAAAACGTCTCAAAATTATGAGGTGGAATTCTGCCACTAACGAAAACAATAGATTGGATTGATATCAACAAGGAGACGAGAAACTTATTTCACCAGGAGGATAAATGAAGAACTTGGGTCATTTATAAGCACCATAAATAGCAACAATCCTTAGGGAAAGCTTTAGGTGAAATATAACCCAAGATAACTCCAATGAAGAGATTGATGGGTTGCAAAGGATCTCCTGAACGAAGAGAAAATGATGGGTTTAAATATCTCATTCTTAACAACTTGTGAAGCATGAAACACGAAAGGAAATTGTCAAGACTGACATAACACCACCTCAAAAGATAAGAGAGAAAATATTTGCACTTCAAAGTGCAAAGGAAACAATACTTGAGCTCCTCCACAAGAATCTTGAAGAACACTTCAAGGATGGATTAAATCTGGATGAACCACCATGAATAACTCCGGTAACCAAAAGGATGGGAAGTGAAGGATGAAAATAATAAGATTTAAACCTTGCAATGATTAGATGAAGCTTCACGATGAGAAAATTGTGAGAGCTTAGAACACTGGGAGACAAGACGAACAACTTGAAACCCAGAATTTATTCCTCCTGAACAAACTCCGAAAGTAGGGATTAATCACTTGGATGAAACAAGAATAAGAATTATGTTACACGCACCCTTCACCAATTTAAATTGATGAGAAGCATTGGGTTTGGCATACTACTTATTCGCGTTGAAAAGATTAAGAAAGATATAGCGCAAACTCAATGGACCACCGGTAGGATTGAAAAAAAAACTGAATGAATTGATATGATAAGAACAGAAGTGGAAATCTTAAACCAATCACCATAAGAACTGAACGAATGTAGAAAAAATAACGAATCATCGGAAAGAATTAGAAAAGAACAAAGGTACTTGAGGAAACTTAGATATAAGACAATGAAGAGAACATGATCTGACTAGCAAATACCTGAATGATCCACCGGTAAGAATTAGAGGGCGGGAGCAAAACTGAAAATGAATTATTCTTCTGAAAAGGATGGTTTCCGTAGAATCCAAATAAAAGTACTTCTGAAATGCTCCGGATGGGTATGAAAAGAATTTCTGACAAACGAAATAAATTAAGAGGATAGCATCAAGTTAGAACCATGAATCTTTGGAAGAGCGAGTAATGATTCAAGAGGAACTGTTTTCTTCGGTCTTTGAAATCTGAGAAAGATGATGAGATAGACCACCATGAATTGTTGAGGCACTATGAAATGAAGAATAGAAATGTTGAACCAACGATGAAAAGAATTGAAAACGATCTTGGAGAAGGCATGTGGCTGATGGAATCCATTCTTACGTCACACTTTGAAAAGAATTTGAAAATTCTGGAAAAATAGAAGAGTCACGTAAGATCCTGGGAAAAGACATGTGGGTTAGGTTCCACTCAAAAGAAACACCGTTGGACGATTACTTGAAAAGAGAGATTGCACTGGTTGAATTAAATGGCTTGAATGAGATAACAACCTCGAAATAGCTTGAACGGATTAAGAATGGAAACGTAAATCTTCTAAGATATCTTCAACACTCCGGATATGAATAGAGAGAGGTGAATAAATAAGAGAGCCTTGTATAAGAAATTCCAACATGGAAAGCATGTAAACCGAAAGGAAGAGATATGATCAATAACGAAACTTGAGTTTAGACCACCGGAGAAGAAAGAGAACGAAGAATGATGAACTTGTAGCTTCCTTAGCATCTTCATGGGGATCGCCAAGTCAGAACATGGAGGAAAAGAATGAAAATACTTCACAAGAATAAAATGGAAACTAGATTAAGATATATGAGTCCTTGAAGAAAAGGGGGGGAGGGCGGGAAAACAAAGGCAACTTGGGATGAATGAAACAGACACCATTAAGAAAAAACAAGAATTGGTCTTGCACATATTGAAAGTATCAGGTTAGCTTGAAGAGAAACACGCCCGGTTGAAAAGAATTTACATGAAAATCTCGATGATCAAGAAGGATTAGCACTCCCATAGAAATAGAACACCGCTTAGAATAAGGTATGGAATCAACACTTGACTTCGAAGCAACTCGAATACCACAACAAAAACAAAACAAGGATTGGCTTGCAGAATAAGCCAGAACAAACATATGATAGACCCCATACCATATCATGTGTCTGTTGGAAAGAATTCCTACGTGATACTTGATTTCCCACCTAAGAACTCCCGAAACTTTCTGGTTATGCAATCTAGTATTGGGGATACAGGGAGGAACAATATATATCACATAACTAACAAGCCCTACACTCCAGCTGTATCCATCCGTCAACACATAGCCAAGAAAAATCCAGAAATCGTGTACCTCAACCTTCGAAAAGCATCCGTTATACGAGGTATGGCAATACTCCTGAACTCCCTCCCCAGTACTGGGTGGCGTCAAGGTTATCTCATCACTAACTGCATAAAAGAGTTTTTCAATGTAGGCGAGCTCAGGTATTCCAGAACTGCAATGATAAAATTGTGACGACAACACCTCGGAGCTCAACTCCCCAGGACACTGCCACAACCCCTAAATGTCAGGAGGCACCAAGAACAATGTTCTCGTGTAGCGACCAGACCTCAAATGGTCCAATCTCTATGCTCAGGTGTCATCCCTGGATCAGTAATGCTGACACCACACAGTACTTGAAGGATTTATAACAGAGTAGCAATCACACACTTATTACATCGAGTGTCTCAAAAGAGAACTTATTACAATAAATATGGCTTAAGGCCATCTAATAACGATAACAGCGGAAGGCTTGGAAGATAAGTGAGTCCACCAACTCCAACGACATCACTGAGTATAGAACCACGACCTAAAAACTCCTTAATCGTCGTCTGAAAAGTCTGCAACATTAACGTTGCAGCCCGAAACAGGTCAGCACATGGAATATGCTGGCAAAGTAACACATAGAGAGTAATGGAATGAAACAGCTATACTATATGCATATTTGGCTGGTGGAAAGCTCTATGGTTACAGTTTTGCATAAAGCCAATTTTTCCCTACTGCAAAGGAATAAATTTATTTAACTATCATGGTGGTTGTCAAACATTGAGAATGGTTGACAGCATTCTCAATCCCAATTAAGCATCATCATTAACAAAACCCAGCAAATTAATTTTAGAGTAACATGTTGAGATTCACATGATAATCCAGGTACTAGATACTCAATGTTGGGGAACGTTGCAGAAAACAAAAAAAATTCCTACGTTTTCACCAAGATCCATCTATGAGTTCATCTAGCAACGAGTGATCGGATGCATCTACATACCTTTGTAGATCGCGAGCGGAAGCGTTCAAAGAACGGGGATGAGGGAGTCGTACTCGTCGTGATCCAAATCACCGAAGATCCTAGCGCCGAACGGACGGAACCTCCGCATTCAACACACGTACTGTCAGCGTGACGTCTCCTCCTTGATCCAGCAAGGGGGAAGGAGAGGTTGATGAAGATCCAGCAGCACGACAGCGTGGTGGTGGATGCAGTAGTCACCGCAGCAGGGCTTCGCCGAGCTTCTGCGAGAGGGAGAGGTGTAGCAGGGGAGAGGGAGGCGCCAAGGCTTGAGGTGCGGCTGACCTCTCCCCCCTTTATATAGCCCCCCTAGAGGGTGCGCCGGCCCTAGGAGATGGGAACTCCTAGGGGGGTGGCGGCCAAGGGGGTGGAGTGCCCCCCAAGGCAAGTGGAGGCGCCCCCTCCCCTAGGGTTCCCAACCCTAGGCGCATGGGGGGCCCAAGGGGGGGCGCACCAGCCCACTATGGGCTGGTTCCCTCCCCACTTCAGCCCATGGGGCCCTCCGGGATGGGTGGCCCCACCCGGTGGACCCCTGGGACCCTTCCGGTGGTCCCGGTACAATACCGTTGACCCCCGAAACTCTCCCGATGGCCGAAACTGCACTTCCTATATATAATTTCACCTCCGAACCATTCCGGAACTCCTCGTGACATCCGGGATCTCATCCGGGACTCCTAACAACTTTTGGGTTACTGCATACTCATATCTCTACAACCCTAGCGTCAACGAACCTTAAGTGTGTAGACCCTACGGGTTCGGGAGACATGTAGACATGACCGAGACGACTCTCCGGTCAATAACCAACAGCGGGATCTGGATACTCATGTTGGCTCCCACATGCTCCTCGATGATCTCATCGGATGAACCACGATGTCGAGGATTCAAGCAACCCCATATACAATTCTCTTTGTCAATCGGTACGTTACTTGCCCGAGACTCGATCGGCGGTATCCCAATACCTTGTTCAGTCTCGTTACCGGCAAGTCACTTTACTCGTACCGTAATGCATGATCCCGTGATCAACCACTTGATCACATTGAGCTCATTATGATGATGCATTACCGAGTGGGCCCAGAGATACCTCTCCGTCATACGGAGTGACAAATCCCAGTCTCGATTCGTGCCAACCCAACAGACACTTTCGGAGATACCTGTAATGTACCTTTATAGTCACCCAGTTACGTTGTGACGTTTAGCACACCCAAGGCACTCCTACGGTATCCGGGAGTTGCACAATCTCATGGTCTAAGGAAATGATACTTGACATCCAGAAAAGCTACAGCAAACGAACTACACGATCTTTGTGCTATGCTTAGGTTTGGGTCTTGTCCATCACATCATTCTCCTAATGATGTGATCCCGTTATTAATGACATCTCCATGTCCATAGCCAGGAAACCATGACTATCTGTTGATCAACGAGCTAGTCAACTAGAGGCTCACTAGGGACACATTGTGGTCTATGTATTCACACATGTATTACGATTTCCGGATAATACAATTATAGCATGAATAATAGACAATTATCATGAACAAGGAAATATAATAATCATTTTATTATTGCCTCTAGGGCATATTTCCAACAGTCTCCCACTTGCACTAGAGTCAATCGTCTAGTTACATTGTGATGAATCGAACACCCATGGAATTCTGGTGTTGATCATGTTTTGCTCTAGGGAGAGGTTTAGTCAACGGATCTGCTACATTCAGGTCCGTATGTACTTTACAAATCTCTATGTCTCCATTTTGAACACTTTCACAAATGGAGTTGAAGCAACGCTTGATATGCCTGGTCTTCCTATGAAACCTGGGCTCCTTGGCAAGGGCAATAGCTCCAGTGTTGTCACAGAAGAGAGTCATCGGGCCCGACGCATTGGGTATGACTCCTAGGTCGGTAATGAACTCCTTCACCCAGACTGCTTCGTGTGCTTCCTCCGAGGCTGCCATGTACTCCGCTTCACATGTAGATCCCGCCACAACGCTTTGCTTGCAACTGCACCAGCTTACTACCCCACCATTCAAAATATACACGTATCCGGTTTGTGACTTAGAGTCATCCAGATCTGTGTCGAAGCTAGCATCGACGTAACCCTTTACGACGAGCTCTTCGTCACCTCCATAAACGAGAAACATTTCCTTAGTCCTTTTCAGGTACTTTAGGATATTTTTGACCGTTGTCCAGTGTTCCATGCCGGGATTACTTTGGTACCTTCCTACCAAACTCACGGCAAGGTTTACATCAGGTCTGGTACACAGCATAGCATACATGATAGACCCTATGGCCGAGGCATAGGGGACGACACTCATCTTTTCTCTATCTTCTGCCGAGGTCGGGCATTGAGCCAAGCTCAATCTCGTACCTTGCAATACAGGCAAGAACCCCTTCTTTGACTGATCCATTTTGAACTTCTTCAATATCTTGTCAAGGTACGTACTCTGTGAAAGACCAATGAGGCGTCTCGATCTATCTCTATAGATCTTGATGCCTAATATATAAGCAGCTTTTCCAAGGTCCTTCATTGAAAAACACTTGTTCAAATAGGCCTTTATGCTTTCCAAGAATTCTATATCATTTCCCATCAACAGTATGTCATCTACATATAATATGAGAAATGCTACAGAGCTCCCACTCACTTTCTTGTAAACGCAGGCTTCTCCATAAGTCTGCATAAACCCAAACGCTTTGATCATCTCATCAAAGCGAATGTTCCAACTCCGAGATGCTTGGACCAGCCCATAAATCGAGCGTTGGAGCTTGCACACCTTGTCAGCATTCTTAGGATCGACAAAACCTTCCGGCTGCATCATATACAATTCTTCCTTAAGGAAACCATTAAGGAATGCCGTTTTGACGTCCATTTGCCATATCTCATAATCATAGAATGCGGTAATTGCTAACATGATTCGGACGGACTTCAGCTTCGCTACGGGTGAGAAAGTCTCATCGTAGTCAACCCCTTGAACTTGTCGATAACCCTTAGCGACAAGCCTAGCTTTATAGATGGTCACATTACCATCCGCGTCTGTCTTCTTCTTAAAGATCCATTTATTTTCTATGGCTCGCCGATCATCGGGCAAGTCAGTCAAAGTCCATACTTCATTTTCATACATGGATCCTATCTCGGATTTCATGGCTTCCAGCCATTTGTCAGAATCCGGGCCCGCCATCGCTTCTTCATAGTTTGAAGGTTCGCCGTTGTCTAACAACATGATTTCCAAGATAGGGTTGCCGTACCACTCTGGTGCGGAACGTGTCCTTGTGGACCTACGAAGTTCAGTAGCAACTTGATCTGAAGTTTCATGATCATCATCATTAACTTCCTCTCTAGTCGGTGCAGGCACCTCAGGAACATTTTCTTGAGTTGCGCCACTTTCTGGTTCAAGAGGTAATACTTCATCAAGTTTTACCTTCCTCCCACTTATTTCTTTCGAGAGAAACTCTTTCTCTAGAAAGGACCCATTCTTGGCATCAAAGATCTTGCCGTCGGATCTAAGGTAGAAGGTATACCCAACAGTTTCTTTAGGGTATCCTATGAAGACGCATTTTTTCGACTTGGGTTCGAGCTTTTCAGGTTGAAGTTTCTTGACATAAGCATCGCATCCCCAAACTTTTAGAAACGACAGCTTAGGTTTCTTCCCAAACCATAATTCATACGGTGTCGTCTCAACGGATTTCGACGGAGCCCTATTTAAAGTGAATGCGGCAGTCTCTAAAGCATAGCCCCAAAATGATAGCGGTAAATCGGTAAGAGACATCATAGATCGCACCATATCTAATAGAGTGCGATTACGACGTTCGGACACACCATTACGCTGAGGTGTTCCAGGCGGCGTGAGTTGTGAAACTATTCCACATTTTCTTAAGTGTGTGCCAAATTCGTGACTCAAGTATTCTCCCCCACGATCTGATCGCAAGAACTTGATTTTCCTGTCACATTGATTCTCAACCTCACTCTGAAATTCCTTGAACTTTTCAAAGGTCTCAGACTTGTGTTTCATTAAGTAGACATACCCATATCTACTCAAGTCATCAGTGAGGGTGAGAACATAACGATAGCCACCGCGAGCCTCAACACTCATTGGACGCACACATCAGTATGTATGATTTCCAATAAGTTGGTTGCTCGCTCCATTGTTCCTGAGAATGGAGTCTTGGTCATTTTACCCATGAGGCATGGTTCGCACGTGTCAAATGATTCATAATCAAGAGACTCTAAAAGTCCATCTGCATGGAGCTTCTTCATGCGTTTGACACCTATGTGACCAAGGCGACAGTGCCACAAGTATGTGGGACTATCATTATCAACCCTACATCTTTTGGTATTCACACTATGAATATGTGTAGCATTACGCTCGAGATTCATTAAGAATAAACCATTCACCATCGGAGCATGACCATAAAACATATCTCTCATATAAATAGAACAACCATTATTCTCGGATTTAAATGAGTAGCCATCTCGTATTAAACGAGATCCCGATACAATGTTCATGCTCAAAGCTGGCACTAAATAACAATTACTGAGGTTTAAAACTAATCCCGTAGGTAAATGTAGAGGTAGCGTGCCGACGGCGATCACATCGACCTTGGAACCATTCCCGACGCGCATCGTCACCTCGTCCTTCGCCAGTCTCCGCTTATTCCGCAGCTCCTGCTTTGAGTTACGAATGTGAGCAACTGCACCGGTATCAAATACCCAGGAGCTACTACGAGTACTGGTAAGGTACACATCAATTACATGTATATCACATATACCTTTTGTGATGCCGGCCTTCTTGTCCGCTAAGTATTTAGGGCAGTTCCGCTTCCAGCGACCACTTCCCTTGCAATAAAAGCACTCAGTCTCGGGCTTGGGTCCATTCTTTGGCTTCTTCCCGGCAGCTTGCTTACCGGGCGCGGCAACTCCCTTGCCGTCCTTCTTGAAGTTCTTCTTACCCTTGCCTTTCTTGAACTTAGTGGTTTTATTCACCATCAACACTTGATGTTCCTTTTTGACTTCTACCTCTGCTGATTTCAGCATTGCAAATACTTCAGGAATGGTCTTTTCCATCCCCTGCATATTGAAGTTCATCACAAAGCTCTTGTAGCTTGGTGGAAGCGACTGAAGGATTCTGTCAATGACCGCGTCATCCGGGAGATTAACTCCTAGCTGAGTCAAGCGGTTATGCAACCCAGACATTTTGAGTATGTGCTCACTGACAGAACTATTTTCCTCCATCTTACAGCTGAAGAACTTGTCGGAGACTTCATATCTCTCGACCCGGGCATGAGCTTGGAAAACCATTTTCAGTTCTTCGAACATCTCATATGCTCCATGTCGCTCAAAACGCTTTTGGAGCCCCGGTTCTAAGCTGTAAAGCATGCCGCACCGAACGAGGGAGTAATCATCAGCATGTGTCTGCCAAGCGTTCATAACGTCTTGGTTCTGTGGGACGGGTGCGTCACCTAGCGGTGCTTCTAGGACATAATCTTTCTTGGCAGCTATGAGGATGATCCTCAGGTTCCGGACCCAGTCCTTATAGTTGCTGCCATCGTCTTTCAGCTTGGTTTTCTCTAGGAACGCGTTGAAGTTGAGGACAACGTTGGCCATTTGATCTACAAGACATGTTGTAAAGATTTTAGACTAAGTTCATGATAATTAAGTTCATCTAATCAAATTATTCAATGAACTCCCACTCAGATAGACATCCCTCCAGTCATCTAAGTATAACATGATCCGAGTTAACTAGGCCGTGTCCGATCATCACGTGAGACAGACTAGTCAACATCGGTGAACATCTTCATGTTGATCGTATCTTCTATACGACTCATGCTCGACCTTTCGGTCTTCTTTGTTCCGAGGCCATGTCTATACATGCTAGGCTCGTCAAGTCAACCTAAGTGTTTGCATGTGTAAATCTTTCTTACACCCGTTGTATGTGAACGTTGGAATCTATCACACCCGATCATCACGTGGTGCTTCGAAACAACAAACTGTCGCAACGGTGCACAGTTAGGGGGAACACTTTCTTGAAATTATTATGAGGGATCATCTTATTTACTACCATCGTTCTAAGTAAACAAGATGCAAAAACATGATAAACATCACATGCAATCAAATAATAGTGAGATGATATGGACAGTATCATATAGCTTCCTTTGATCTCCATCTTGGGGCTCCATGATCATCTTGTCACCGGCATGACACCATGATCTCCATCATCGTGTCTCCATGAAGTTTCTCGCCAACTATTACTTCTACTACTATGGCTAACACATTTAGCAATAAAGTAAAGTAATTTACATGGCATTTCTCAATGACACGCAGGTCATACAAAAAATAAAGACAACTCCTATGGCTCCTGCCGGTTGTCATACTCATCGACATGCAAGTCATGATTCCTATTACAAGAATATGATCTCATACATCACATATATCATTCATCATTCATCACAACTTTGGCCATATCACATCACAAAACACTTGATGCAAAAACAAGTTAGACGTCCTCTAATTGTTGTTGCAAGTTTTACGTGGCTGCAAGAGGGTTCTAGCAAGAACGTTTTCTTACCTACTTTAAAGCCACAACGTGATTTGTCAACTTCTATTTACCCTTCATAAGGACCCTTTTCGTCGAATCCGCTCCAACTAAAGTGGGAGAGACAGACACCCGCCAGCCACCTTATGCAACTAGTGCATGTCTGTCGGCGGAACCGGTC
This sequence comes from Triticum urartu, assembly GCF_003073215.2. Classification (NCBI taxonomy): domain Eukaryota; kingdom Viridiplantae; phylum Streptophyta; class Magnoliopsida; order Poales; family Poaceae; genus Triticum; species Triticum urartu. The sequence continues at coordinate 308,798,565 of NC_053022.1, forward strand.
TCACGTAAGCGTACGTGTAAGGTTGGTCCGGGCCTCTTCATCCCACAATACCGCTGAAGCAAAATAATACTAGTAGCGGCAAGAAAGTTGACAACATCTACGCCCACAACAAATTGTGTTCTACTCGTGCAAAGAGAACTACGCATAGACTTAGCTCATGATGCCACTGTTGGGGAACGTTGCAGAAAACAAAAAAATTTCCTACGTTTTCACCAAGATCCATCTATGAGTTCATCTAGCAACGAGTGATCGGATGCATCTACATACCTTTGTAGATCGCGAGCGGAAGCGTTCAAAGAACGGGGATGAGGGAGTCGTACTCGTCGTGATCCAAATCACCGAAGATCCTAGCGCCGAACGGACGGAACCTCCGCATTCAACACACGTACTGTCAGCGTGACGTCTCCTCCTTGATCCAGCAAGGGGGAAGGAGAGGTTGATGAAGATCCAGCAGCACGACAGCGTGGTGGTGGATGCAGTAGTCACCGCAGCAGGGCTTCGCCGAGCTTCTGCGAGAGGGAGAGGTGTAGCAGGGGAGAGGGAGGCGCCAAGGCTTGAGGTGCGGCTGCCCTCTCTCCCCCTTTATATAGGCCCCCTAGAGGGTGCGCCATCCCTAGGAGATGGGATCTCCTAGGGGGGCGGCGGCCAAGGGGGTGGAGTGCCCCCCAAGGCAAGCGGAGGCGCCCCCTCCCCTAGGGTTCCCAACCCTAGGCGCATGGGGGGCCCAAGGGGGGGGGCGCACCAGACCACTATGGGCTGGTTCCCTCCCCACTTCAGCCCATGGGGCCCTCCGGGATGGGTGGCCCCACCCGGTGGACCCCCGGGACCCTTCCGGTGGTCCCGGTACAATACCGTTGACCCCCAAAACTCTCCCGATGGCCGAAACTGCACTTCCTATATATAATTCTTCACCTCCGAACCATTCCGGAACTCCTCGTGACGTCCGGGATCTCATCCGGGACTCCGAACAACTTTCGGGTTACTGCATACTCATATCTCTACAACCCTAGCGTCACCGAACCTTAAGTGTGTAGACCCTACGGGTTCGGGAGACATGTAGACATGACCGAGACGACTCTCCGGTCAATAACCAACAGCGGGACCTGGATACCCATGTTGGCTCCCACATGCTCCTCGATGATCTCATCGGATGAACCACGATGTCGAGGATTCAAGCAACCCCGTATACAATTCCCTTTGTCAATCGATACGTTACTTGCCCGAGACTCGATCGTCGGTATCCCAATACCTTGTTCAGTCTCGTTACCGGCAAGTCACTTTACTCATACCGTAATGCATGATCCCGTGATCAACCAATTAATCACATTGAGCTCATTATGATGATGCATTACCGAGTGGGCCTAGAGATACCTCTCCGTCATACGGAGTGACAAATCCTAGTCTCGATTCGTGCCAACCCAACAGACACTTTCGGAGATACCTGTAATGTACCTTTATAGTCACCCAGTTACGTTGTGACGTTTGGCACACCCAAGGCACTCCTACGGTATCCGGGAGTTGCACAATCTCATGGTCTAAGGAAATGATACTTGACATCCAGAAAAGCTACAGCAAATGAACTACATGATCTTTGTGCTATGCTTAGGTTCGGGTCTTGTCCATCACATCTTTCTCCTAATGATGTGATCCCATTATTAATGACATCTCCATGTCCATAACCAGGAAACCATGACTATCTGTTGATCAACGAGCTAGTCAACTAGAGGCTCACTAGAGACACATTGTGGTCTATGTATTCACACATGTATTACGATTTCCGGATAATACAATTATAGCATGAATAATAGACAATTATCATGAACAAGGAAATATAATAATCATTTTATTGTTGCCTCTATGGCATATTTCCAACACTAAAGATGTCCATAACCGGGGACACGGCTAACCATGATTAGTTTATACACTTTGCAGAGGTTTGCGCACTTTTCCCCACAGGACTCGATCTCCTCCGTTGTATTTCTCGCACTACATGGTGTTTGAGAAACGGATGACCGAGACATACTCTTTCAGATGCGCTAGCACCTTACGAACAGGTAGACCGTACCAACCTACATCCCCTACATCTTCTAGTCTACCACTGTAAGAGTTCGCACAACTTAGTCAACTATGCTAGAGCCCATAATAGCTTGTGGCTGCACATGGAAGTTTCTAGCATGAATAATCTCATGATCCCTTTGAGCCTGGGTGGCGGTTCATAAAGAAAAACAGGCAATCGCTGGAATACCCAGGTGCCTCAATCCACCCAGATGTGTATTTAAGTTGCCACCTTAGATAAACCATTAATTAACAATCTCACATCTGTCATGGATACACTCACCCAATCCACGTCTACTAGCATAGCATGCATAATAAGCAAACGCAGAAGTAACTCCCAAAGGTTTGTTAATAACAGGTAATAGGTACTACCTCATCTACTTCCCAAACCCACAATTTAATTAGATCCTAATCATGCAATGTGTAAGGGTTGATATAATGCAATAAAACTGGGTAGAGGGAAAAACATGATCAAAGTGTTACTTGCCTTGCTGATGATCTGGGAAACCTAGCGATTCAAAGTAGCAAGCGGCGCACTCCGGGTACTCTATCGCAAACAAACAAGCATACAATAAGTACTCAGCTAATGCACAGGTAAAAATCAAATAAGAGATCTAACCAGAAAGTTCAACTTAAGAACTCCGGTTGGCAAAAAGAATCAAATCGAACGAAGCAACGGAAGACAAACGACAAAAGAAACAGGCTTCATTTACTATTCTGGATCTAAGGCAATTTTTACAGTGGCAAAAACTTGTTTAAGTTGGCTAAGCGGAAAAAGGGTTTCGATACGAAACTCCAGGCGCTTGAATCGCCTGATTCCAATAAACGAGCGAAAAGTTAAACTAAAACGAAAATCGGATCAGAAATCGCGATCAGAAAATCGGGGATTTAATCCGAGAAAAAGAAAAATGACGAACAGTTTAACGAACGAACGTTCGTTAACTGGATCTAAACGAAGAACGCATTCGTTAAAACGAGCGAACGCTCACAAATTAGCCTAAACCAAAAAAAACCGATCTAAAGAAAAGAACAGAAACTAAAAAAACCGAACGAAAAGCGGCGAAAACCGAACGGTTTTTTTGGGAAAACCTGCGGCGAGTCAACCTCGGCGGCTCGGGCGGCGGCGGCTCCGGCGAGGCGGCGGTGTCGGCAGCGGCGGGGTCCGGCGGGGCGGCGGCGGCGTTGGCGGCGGTGGGCGCGGCGGCGGGGTCCGGCGTGGCGGCGCGGGGTTCGAGGCGGGCGGCTAGGGTTTCAGCCCGGGGTGGGCCGGCGGCTTATAAAGGCTGAGGCCTGGAGGAGTCCGGGCCTAGCACGGCCCGTGGGTCGGTTCGGACGTTTTTTTAAATAGTTACACTCAGAAAAAAACAAAAGGACTACTAAACGGACTCCAAAAATCCCAAAATAAATTTTCCCCGGCTTCTAAAATCAAGCCGCACAAGATGAACATTTATTTGGGGCCTAAATGCAATTTTGAAAAACACGCATTTTTCCTAAATTCAAATAAAATAGCAAATGAAACCAAAATAAATCTTATTTGATTTTTTATTAAATCCTCAATATTTCTTTATTTTGGGAAAGTCATTTTATTCCCTCTCTCATATTTTTGTAATAGAAATAATTGAAGATAAAATAAATAAAATCAAATGATCCTATTTTCAAAATTTGAGACAACTCAAATATTAAAATAACGAAATTCCCAACTCTCTCTGAGGGTCCTTGAGTCGCGTGAAATATCTAGGATCAACCAAAATGCAATAAATATGATATGCAATGATGATCTAGTGTATAACATTCCAAATTGAAAATTTGGGATGTTACAAACCTACCCCCCTTAAGATGAATCTCGCCCTCGAGATTTGGGTTGGCTAGAAAATAGGTGAGGGTGGTCCTTCAGCAAATCTTCCTCTCGCTCCCAGAAGGGTTCATCCTCCGTGTGGTGGCTCCACTGAACTTTGCAAAACTTGATAACCTTGCTGCGGTTGACTCGACTGGCATACTCTAGAATCTTAACTGGTTTCTACTCATAGGTCAAATCACTGTCCAACTGGATTGTTTCCAGCGGCACTGTATCTTTCAGTGGTATATCAGCCATCTCTGCGTGACACTTCTTCAACTGGGAAACGTGGAACACGTCGTGAACTCCTGACAATCCTTCGGGCAAGTCCAACTTATAGGCTACTCCTCCCATACGTTCCAAGACTTTGTATGGGCCTACAAAACGTGGCGCTAATTTTCCCTTAACTCCAAAGCGCTTAACTCCTCGAAGTGGTGATACTCGAAGATAAACTCGCTCTCCGACTTCGTAAACTGTCTCCTTGCGTTTAGAATCTGCGTAGCTCTTCTGCCTGGATTGGGCTACCTTGAGCCTATCGCGAATCAATTTCACTTTCTGTTCAGACTCCTTTATCAGATCCGGTCCAAACAACTGGCGGTCTCCAACTTCATCCCAAGACAATGGGGTCCTGCACCTCCTTCCGTACAAGGCTTCGAAAGGGGCCATCTTCAACTGGATTGATAGCTGTTGTTGTAAGAGAACTCTGCATATGGCAAATTCCCGTCCCAACTAGATCCGTAATCTAGCGCACAAGCTCTTAGCATACCCTCTAAAATATGATTGACTCTCTCAGTTTGTCCATCTGTCTGCGGGTGAAAAGCTGTGCTAAACTCCAATCTGGTTCCCAAAGTTTCATGCAACTGATTCCAGAACTTTGAGGTAAACTGGGTTCCTCTATCTGATACTATACTCCTAGGAACTCCATGCAGACATACGATCCTGGTTGTGTATATCTTTGCCAACTTTGCACTGGTATAGGTAGTCTTCACGGGAATGAAATGGGCTACCTTTGTCAAACGATTGACTACAACCCAAATCGAGTCATAGCCTAAACGTGTTCTGGGAAATCCTGTGATAAAATCCATGCCTAACTTATCCCACTTCCATTCGGGTATCGGCAATGGCTGCAGCAATCCGGCGGGCTTCTGATGCTCTGCCTTTACTCTCTGACACACATCACAAACTGCTACATATTCTGCAATATCCTTCTTCATTCTGGTCCACCAGAAAATATCCTTCAAATCCAAATACATCTTGGTATTTCCGGGGTGAATCGAATACGGTGAATCATGGGCCTCTTGTAAAATTAACTTCCTGATCTCCGAATCATTTGGTACATAAACACGGTCTTCAAACCATAAGGTATCGTGCTCATCCTCACGAAAATCCCTTAGCTTTTCCTTTGCTCATTTTCTCCTTAATAGAGGCAATCTCCTTGTCAGTCTTTTGGGCTTCTCTGATCTTATCCATCAACGTAGATTGAATCTCCAATGCTGCTACATAGCCTTTCGGGACTATTTCCAAACATAGCTCTCGAAGATTTTCGGCTAACTCACTTGGTAAATCTCCCGTCATTAAGGTGTTGACATGACTTTTATGGCTCAATGCGTCAGCTACTATGTTAGCCTTTCCAGGGTGATAATGCAATCTCATATCATAACCCTTGATGAGCTCCAACCATCTCCTTTGTCTGATATTCAACTCCTTCTGTGTGAAAATATACTTCAAGCTCTTGTGATCCGTATACACCTCACAATGGTTTCTAATGAGAAAATGTCTCCAAGTCTTCAATGCATGTACTACGGCTGCTAACTCCAAATCATGCGTAGCATAATTCAACTCATGGGGCTTAAGCTGTCGTGAGGCATATGAAACAACTCTTCCTTCCTGCATAAGCACTGCTCCAAGTCCTCGACGTGAAGCGTCACAATACACCTCATAATCCTTGGTCTGGTCTGGTAAAATCAACACTGGTGAGGTAACCAAACGTTTCTTCAACTCCTGAAAACTAGCCTCACATTCCTTAGTCCATATGAACTTGGTATCCTTCTTCAACAACTCCGTCATAGGTTTCGCAATCTTTGAGAAATTCTCAATAAACCTCCGGTAGTATCCTGCGAGTCCAAGAAAACTCCGGATCTCTCCAACTGTTGTTGGGGTTTTCCAATTGGTCACAGTATCAACTTTAGTGGGATCTACTACTATACCTTCTCCGGATATAACATGTCCGAGAAATCCCACTTCTTTCAACCAAAACTCACATTTGCTAAACTTGGCATATAATTGATGTTCTCTGAGCTTTCCGAGTACCAAATGCAAATGCTCCTTATGCTCCTCTTCATTTTTCGAGTAAACCAGGATATCATCAATGAACACTACGATGAACTTATCCAAGAACTCCATAAACACTTTGTTCATCATGTTCATAAAATATGCAGGTGCGTTAGTCAGACCAAATGACATAACGGTATACTCGTACAACCCATACCTAGTGGTAAAAGCCGTCTTAGGTATATCCTGTTCTCGAATCTTCAACTGATGGTATCCTGATCGCAGATCGATCTTGGAAAATACCTTAGATCCTTGCAATCGATCAAACAGATCATTAATCATTGGTAGTGGGTACTTGTTCTTGATGGTTACTTCATTCAATCCTCGATAATCAACAACCATCCTTAACGATCCATCCTTCTTCTCCACTAGAAGTACTGGCGATCCCCAAGGCGAAGAACTTGGGCGAACATATCCTTTATCCAGTAACTCCTTAATTTGCTTCTTAATCTCCACCAAATCGTTTGCGGGCATCCTATATGGTCTCTTTGATATTGGCCCTGTGCCTGGCAAAAGCTCAATCAAAAACTCAATATCTCTATCCGGTGGCATGCCTGGCAACTCTTCTGGAAATACATCAGGGAAATCCTTCACTACTGGTACTTCCTCCTGCACAACTCCTGTTAAACAATTTACTTGAGTCCTCTTTGGCACATGCCGGGATATATACTTGATCCTTCTCCCTTCTGGGGTGGTAAGCAAGATTGACTTACTGGCGCAATCGATGTTTCCTCCATACATCGACAACCAATCCATACACAGAATTACATCCAAACCTTGTGATTCCAATATTATCAAATCCGAGGGAAACACATGCCTACCTATACTTAATGGCACTTGAAAACATCCTTGGCTAGCCATATACTCCGCTCCTGGTGAGCTTACTAACATAGGTGTTCTAAGAACTTTGGTGGGCAGGTTATACTTATCCACAAATCCCCTTGATGTGTATGAATGTGATGCACCAGTATCAAAAAGAACGAGTGCAGTAAATGACTTAACCAAAAACTTACCGATTACTGCATCCGGCTGCTCTTCAACCTCCTCCACGTTAACGTGGTTCACCTGTCCCCTATTGAAAGGGTTCGGCCTCTTCCGAGAGCTTCCATTGCCATTTCCATTCTGGGATTCAGGACATTCATTGGCATAATGTCCGGTCTTCTGGCACTTAAAGCAAGTGACTTGGCTCAGGTCTCTCTTGGCTGGGGTCGATGGGTTGGGGCGGTTCTGGCCATTGCTTCCTCCATTCCCATTACCATTCTTGGTGCCATTGTGGTTGTGCGAGCTACCTCCTCCATGGGTATGCTGAAAATGTCCTCCCGGTCTAGGGGTAAAACGTGGCTTCTGCTGAGCTCCTGAATTGTGCTTTCCTTGTCCATACTTCCTCTTGCGATTCTCAATTTGCTGCTACTTCCCTTCAATCATAAGAGCACGATCTACCAACTCCTAGTAGTTGTTGAAGGTTGCTACCATCAACTGCATGCTCAACTCATCATTCAGTCCTTCCAGAAACTTCTCATGCTTTGCTGCATCCGTAGCAACGTCATCTGGGGCATAACATGCTAATTTGCTAAAGTCCTCCACATACTGGCCAACTGTCCGTCCTCCTTGGTGCAAGTTGTGAAACTCTCGCTTCTTTATGGCCATAGCTCCTGCTGAAACATGGGCAGTTCGAAAAGCCTGCTGAAACTGGTCCCATGTGACAGTGTCGACAGGGAAAGTGGCTGTGAAATTCTCCCACCATGATGTTGCGGGTCCTTCAAGCTGATGTGCGGCAAACTTCACCTTTTCTGCATCCGTACATCCTGATGTGGTCAACTCTCTAGCTGTCTTGCGGAGCCAATCATCTGCTTCTATCGGCTCGGTGCTACTGGAAAACACCGGTGGATTCAGCCTAAGAAAATGGGCTAAGTGATCAACGGGTGGTGGTGGTGGTGGGTTGTTGTTGTTGTTCCCCTGATTCTGATTCTGGACTAGCAACTGCATCAATGTGTTCTGCTGATGGATCAACTAGGTGAGCTCCGGTGGGAAGGTAAATCCGGGGTCACGTCTCGGAGGCATCTGAGGGTTTAGAAAAGATGAGATTTAAGAATAGAGGGGGTCTATAGAGAAACACTACCCATATGCACATGAGGCAAAACAAACAATTCACTTCATTCAATCAATCAAACAAGGGCATACAATCGATCTAACTATCGCAAAAGTGATCGGACTACTATATTTACATGGCGGACTACTACTACTGATGAGGTGGTCTACTAGAAATATTCTTTGGTTGCAGACTCCATGATATCTGCTCCAGCTTCATCAACATAGTCATCATCGCTATCATCTGGATCCGAGTCGGTGTCGTCGATGATGATGTAGTCTTCCGGGCGAATCTCCTTGGGTTCTTCGTCTTCTTCTACCGGTGTAGGGCCTCCCATAAATATTCCGATCTTCTTGATCAGATCATCATTCTTCTCCACTAATACTTCGATTTCCTCTTCGTAATCTTCACGTGTAGCCTTGAGTTCTTCCTCCAGTTCCTTGATTCTTGTCTTTGCCTTCTTCAGGTCTATCATGTCGGCACACATCTGGTTCTCCTGACGTCGAATGTGCTGGTTTAACTCCTGGATAAAAGCTGCAACTGATCTATCCCTTCTGGTGCTGATCATCTCCCAGTGCTCATCTCAGCGCCCACAAATCTGGTAGATAGTATCCTTGAGATCATTGCGGTAGACTTCTCCAATACGTCCCATGGCGATGTGAGCTGCCATGCTCTTTCCTAGACTCCAAGTTGGTGCATCAAAAGAAAACTTTATGGGCTCAGTGACTGGCATGCACGTTCTTCCTGGAACCTGAACTTGAATCATCCTACGCTCTTCTTCAGGTAAAGTGGCGTTGTAGGTTCCAGTGAAGCTTGGTACTCCTATGTTCAGGTATCTAGTGACTTCCTTCAAGTGACGTCCAAAGGGTGTATCTTCATTTGGTTGAGTGAACTTGTTCCTTGCATCCGCCATGCTAAAAGAATAGAGAAGATGAGAAGTCAGAAAAGAGAAGAGAGTGAATAGTGATCTAGGTCTTTAGCTTAATGGTCATGTCCTACAGTCAGCGTGTGCTCTGATACCATCTTGTAGCGACCAGACCTCATATGGTCCAATCTCTGTGCTCAGGTGTCATCCCTGGATCAGTAATGCTGACACCACACAATACTTGAAGGATTTATAACAGAGTAGCAATCACACACTTATTACATCGAGTGTCTCAAAACAAAACTTATTACAATAAATATGGCTTAAGGCCATGTAATAACGATAACAGCGGAAGGCTTGGAAGATAAGTGAGTCCATCAACTCCAACGGCATCACTGAGTATAGAACCACGACCTAAAAACTCCTTAATCATCGTCTGAAAAGTCTGCAACATTAACGTTGCAGCCCGAAACGGGTCAGCACATGGAATATGCTGGCAAAGTAACACATAGAGAGTAATGGAATGAAATAGCTATACCATATGCATATTTGGCTGGTGGAAAGCTCTATGGTTATAGCTTTGTGTAAAGCCAATTTTTCCCTACTGCAAAGGAATAAATTTATTTAACTATCATGGTGGTTGTTAAACATTGAGATTGGTTGACAGCATTCTCAATCCCAATTAAGCATCATCATTAACAAAACCCATCAAATTAATTTTAGAGTAACATGTTGAGATTCACATGATAATCCAGGTACTAGATACTCAAGATGTCCATAACCGGGGACACGGCTAACCATGATTAGTTTATACAATCTGCAGAGGTTTGCACACTTTTCCCCACAAGACTCGATCTCCTCCGTTGTATTTCTCGCACTACATGGTGTTTGAGAAACGGATGACCGAGACATAGTCTTTCAGAAGCGCTAGCACCTTATGAACGGGTAGACCGTACCAACCTACATCCCCTACATCTTCTAGTCTACCACTGTAAGAGTTCGCACAACTTAGTCAACTATGCTAGAGCCCATAATAGCTTGTGGCTACACATGGAAGTTTCTAGCATGAATAATCTCATGATCCCTTTGAGCCTGGGTGGCGGTCCATAAAGAAAAACAGGCAATCGCTGGAATACCCAGGTGCCTCAATCCACCCAGATGTGTATTTAAGTTGCCACCTTAGATAAACCATTAATTAAGAGTCTCACATCTGTCATTGATACACTCACCCAATCCACGTCTACTAGCATAGCATGGCATAATAAGCAAACACAGAAGTAACTCCCAAAGGTTTGTTAATAACAGGTAATAGGTACTACCTCATCTACTTCCCAAACCCACAATTTAATTAGATCCTAATCATGCAATGTGTAAGGGTTGATCTAATGCAATAAAACTGGGTAGAGGGAAAAACATGATCAAAGTGTTACTTGCCTTGCTGATGATCCGGGAAACCTAGCGATTCGAAGTAGCAAGCGGCGCACTCCGGGTACTCTATCGCAAACAAACAAGCATACAATAAGTACTCAGCTAATGCACAGGTAAAACTCAAATAAGAGATCTAACCAGAAAGTTCAACTTAAGAACTCCGGTTGGCAAAAAGAATCAAATCGAACGAAGCAACGGAAGACAAACGGCAAAAGAAACAGGATTCATTTACTATTCTGGATCTAAGGCAATTTTTACAGTGGCAAAAACTTGTTTAAGTTGGCTAAGCAGAAAGAGGGTTTCGAGACGAAACTCCAGGCGCTTGAATCGCCTGATTCCGATAAACGAACGAAAAGTTAAACTAAAACGAAAATTGAATCAGAAATCGCGATCAGAAAATCGCGGATTTAATCCGAGAAAAAGAAAAACGATGAACAGTTTAACGAATGAACATTCGTTAACTGGATCTAAACGAAGAACGCGTTCGTTAAAACGAACGAATGAGCGAACGCTCGCTAATTAGCCTAAATCAAAGAAAAAGACCGATCTAAAGAAAAAACAGAAACTAAAAAAACCGAACGAAAACCGGCGAAAACCGAACGGTTTTTCCGGGAAATCCATCGGCGGGTCAACCTCGGCGGCGGCGGGGTCCGACGGGGCGGCGGCGGCGGGCGGTGTCGGCGGCGCGGGGCGGCGGCGCGGGGTTCGAGGCGGGCGGCTAGGGTTTCGGCCCGGGGTGGGCCGGCGGCTTATAAAGGCTGAGGCCTGGAGGAGTCCGGGCCTAGCACGGCCCGTAGGTCGGTTCAGACGTTTTTTTAAATAGTTACGCTCAGAAAAAAAACAAAAGGACTACTAAACGGACTCCAAAAATCAAGCCGCACAGGATGAACATTTATTTGGGGCCTAAATGCAATTTTGAAAAACGCGCATTTTTCCTAAATTCAAATAAAATAGCAAATAAAACCAAAATAAATCTTATTTGATTTTTTTTTAAATCCTCAATATTTATTTATTTTGGGAAAGTCATTTTATTCCCTCTCTCATATTTTTGTAATAGAAATAACTGAAGATAAAATAAATAAAATCAAATGATCCTATTTTCAAAATTTGAGACAACTCAAATATGAAAATATCGAAATTCCCAACTCTCTCCGAGGGTCCTTGAGTCGCGTGAAATTTCTAGGATCAACCAAAATGCAATAAATATGATATGCAATGATGATCTAGTGTATAACATTCCAAATTGAAAATTTGGGATGTTACATCTCGTCACAAGAATATCAGAATGATCCCAAGATACCCGCGTGATCCCAATTTTTTTAGGGAAAATGAGGAGAGGAAAGACAAAACATCTACGTCAGGAGACCTCACCAGAGCGACGTAGGGACTGAGGAGTAAAAGAATCCTACTCTTTGATATATATATATATGTATATAATCCTAAGACTCAAAACATTTTAGTTCTAGACTCAACAATGTCACCGATTCGATCAAGTAGGGGGCTCCTAAGTCGGGGATGAATCTGATTACCAACTTGTAACGCCCACGATGCGGCTATATCTCCCACGTGTCGAGGGACGACTTAGAGGCATAACCGCATTGTGGTTTTGTCGCAAGAAGGATCATCTTCACACAATCCCACATAATGAACAAAAAAGGGATAAATAGAGTTGGCTTACAATCGCCACTTCACACAATGATCATATAATTCATACATCATCCAAAGTACACACATCGTCCGACTACGGACAAAACCAAATGAAAAGAAGATAACCCAAATGCTAGATCCCCGATCGTCCCAACTGGAAACGAAACATAGTAACGACCAAGGTCCTCGTCGAACTCCCACTTGAGTTCGGTAGCATCACCAGCACTGGTATCATCGGCACCTGCAACTGTTTTGGTAGTATCTGTGAGTCACGAGGACTCAGCAATCTCAAAACCCGCGAGATCAAGATTATTTAAGCTTATGGGTAGGATAAGGTAATGAGGTGGAGTTGCGGCAAGCACTAAGCAAATATGGTGTCTAACATACGCAAATAAGAGTAGGATGAGAAGCTACGCAACGGTCGTGAAGCTAGAAGTGATCCTGAAACTACTTACGTTCAAGTATAACCTAAACCGTGTTCACTTCCCGGACTCCGCTGAAAAGATACCATCACGGCTACACACGCGGTTGATTAATTTTAATTAAATCAAGTGTCAAGTTCTCTACAACCGGATATTAACAAATTCCCATCTGCCACATAACCGCGGGCATGGCTCTCGAAAGTTTATACCCTACAGGGGTGTCCCAATTTAGCCCATCACAAGGTGTCACGATCAACAAAGGATATTCCTTCTCCCGGAAAGACCCGATCAGTCTCGGATTCCCGGTTACAAGACATTTCGATAATGGTAAAACAAGACCAGCAAGACCGCCCGACTGTGCCGACAAATCCCAATAGGAGCTGCACATATCTCGTTCTCAGGGCACACCGGATGAGACATCCTACGAGTAAAACCAACCCTCAAGTTTCCCCGAGGTTAAATAAAGATGACCCTCGGGTTTATAACTCCCAAGGGAAAGGTTTAAAACAAAGGTTGGGCCTTGCTAGAGGAGTTTTATTCAAAGCAAACTGTCAAGGGGTCCCATAATCCCAACCGCTTAAGGAACGCAAAATCAAGGAACATAACACTGGTATGACGGAAACTAGGGCGGCAAGAGTAGAACAAAACACATAGCAAAAAGCCAAGCCTTCCACCCTTTGCCAAGTATATATATGCATTAATTAAAATAAGAGATATTGTGATATCCCAACATATCCATGTTCCAACATGGAACAACCTGCAAGGCACCTACAACTAGCAACGCTATAAGAGGGGCTGAGCAAAAGCAGTAACTTAGCCAAACAACGGTTTGCTAGGAAGGTGGGTTAGAGGCTTGAAATGGCAATATGGGAGGCATGATAAAAAAAAGTGGTAGGTAGTGCGACATAGCGATAGAGAGAACAACTAGCAAGCAAAGATAGAAGTGATATCGAGGGTAATGGACATCTTGCCTGAAATCCTGCAAGGAAGAAGAACGAGTCCATCAAGAAGACAAACGGATGCAGTCGAACGAATCCTCACAACTCCGGAACGAAACTGAAGCTAACGAGAGAAGCAAACCAGAAAGGAACAAGCAACATGGTAAACACACAAGCATAAACATGGCATGATGCACAACCAAGGATGATGCATGTCTGGTTTAAATATGCATGGCATGGCAAAGTGCACAAACAAAACTACAAGTTAAGTGGAGCTCAACATGTAACAAGATGCATGTTGACGAAACATCACATTCGATTATTTAGTTCACTCCCGGTTAGGTACTCAACAATATTAAATGTTGGTTAACATGGAAAGAGGTGAAGCATAAGTAAACTACACATTAGGCATTTTAAATGAGGCCGGAAACAACAACAATAATTCCGGAAAATCCCCATATGCATTTAGCAATTTAATGCAAACAAAAATTCTAAACATTTTAAATGTTATTATCATGATGCGGATGACATGTACAAGTTTTATGCAATTTTATAGAAATGTTACATGAGCATGTCATGAAGCATTTGTCAACGTGGTGGAAACAAAAGGGGTGCCACGGAAACGACAACAGAAATGATGCCACGGCAAAATTCCGGTTCCGGTAATTGAGATGCCGGTGCAAAAGAAAGTGTGACGGGAGCGTGTCATGCGATGAATGGTCGGGTGCTCCCGATTACCGGGTTCCCACGTGTCGATGGCTCAGAAACGGGTAATGCGCAAGCGATACATCGTGCGCGGCGAGCAACAGATACATGCAACCATCTCATACACACATCACATGCATACGGTCCACAGGTGGTTGTCTCGGCGTTATACCTTCGAAGCGTGCGTTTCGAAGCAGATCGAGTTCGTAGTGGAAGTAGTCATACACGGGCGCAGTGGTTAGTAGTGGTGCTATCGGTCCCCGGCGACGGAAGTGGTACATGTTGTAGTGGTACATGTTCGTTTTGGATAGGAACTTGATGAATCCGAGTAACTTGGGGTCGACTGTAGTTGTACACGACGAGGGTAGTGATAACCCACAAGTATAGGGGATCGCAACAACTTTAGAGGGTAGTGTATTCAACCCAAATTTATTGATTCGACACAAGGGGAGCCAAAGAATATTCTCAAGTATTAGCAGTTGTGTTGTCAATTCAACCACACCTGGAAACTTAGTATCTGCAGCAAAGTGTTTAGTAGCAAAGTAATATGATAGTGGTGGTAGCGGCAACAAAAGTAAAGACAGCAAAAGTAATGTTTTTGGTATTTTGTAGTGATTGTAACAGTAGCAACGGGAGAGTAAATAAGCGAGAACCAGTGTATGGAAAACTCGTAGGCACCGGATCAGTGATGGATAATTATGCCGGATGTGGTTCATCATGTAACAGTCATAACATAGGGTGACACAGAACTAGCTCCAGCTCGTCAATGTAATGTAGGCATGTATTCCGTATATAGTCATACGTGCTTATGGAAAAGAACTTGCATGCCATCTTTTGTCCTACCCTCCCGTGGCAGCGGGGTCCTATTGGAAACTAAGGGATATTAAGGCCTCCTTTTAATAGAGAACCGGAACAAAGCATTAGCACATAGTGAATACATGAACTCCTCAAACTATGGTCATCACCGGTAAGTATCCCGATTATTGTCACTTTGGGGCTAACGGATCATAACACATAATAGGTGACTATAGACTTGCAAGATAGGATCTAGAACTCTCATATATTGATGAAAACATAATAGGTTCAGATCTGAAATCATGGCACTCGGGCCCTAGTGACAGGCATTAAGCATAGCAAAGTCATAGCAACATCAATCTCAGAACATAATGGATACTAGGGATCAAACCCTAACAAAACTAACTCGATTACATGATAAATCTCATCCAACCCATCACCGTCCAGCAAGCCTACGATGGAATTACTCATGCACGGCGGTGAGCATCATGAAATTGGTGATGGAGGATGGTTGATGATGACTACGGCGACGAATCCCCCTCTCCGGAGCCCCGAACGGACTCCAGATCAGCCCTCCCGAGAGGTTTTAGGGCTTGGCGGCGGCTCCGTATCGTAAAACGCGATGATTTCTTCTCTCTGATTTTTTTCTCTCCGAAAGCAAATATATAGAGTTGGAGTTGGCGTCGGAGGGCATCCAGGGGGCCCACGAGGTAGGGGGCGCGCGGGGGGGGGCGCCCCCTCCCTCGTGGAAAGGGTGTGGGCCCCCTGGTCTTCATATTTGGCGAGGATTTTTTATTATTTTTTCTAAGACCTCCCGTGGAGTTTCAGGTCATTCCGAGAATATTTGTTTTCTGCACATAAAACAACATCATGGTAATTCTGTTGAAAACAACGTCAGTCCGGGTTAGTTCCATTCAAATCATACAAGATAGAGTCCAAAACAAGGGTAAAAGTGGTTGGAAAAGTAGATACGACGGAGACTTATCAACTCCCCCAAGCTTAAACCCTTGCTTGTCCTCAAGCAATTCAGTTGACAAACTGAAAGAAAGAAAGAAAAACTTTTACAAACTCTATTTGCTCTTGTTGTTGTAACTATGTCAAGCCATCATTCAAGTTTTCAGCATAAATCATAACTAACCGTATTTGCAATATTTCTCAGGTCTCACAATTACTCATATCAATAGCATAATCAACTAGCAAGTCATAATAATAAATCTCGGATGACAACACTTTCTCAAAACAATCATAATATGATATAACAAGATGGTATCTCGCTAGCCCTTTCTGAGACCGCAAAACATAAATGCAGAGCACCTTTAAAGATCAATGACTGACTAGACATTGTAATTCATGGTAAAAGAGATCCAATCATAGTCATACCCAACATAAATTAATAGTGATGAATGCAAATGACAGCTGTGCTCTCCAGCTAGTGCTTTTTAATAAGAGGGTGATGACTCAACATAAAAGTAAATGGATAGGCCCTTCGCAGAGGGAAGCAGGGATTTGTAGAGGTGCCAGAGCTTGGTTTTGAAATAGAGATAAATTGTATTTTGAGCGGCATAATTTCATTGTCAACATAACAACTAAGAGATGGCGATATCTTCCATGCTAAACACATTATAGGCGGTTCCCAAACAGAATGGTAAAGTTTATACTCCCCCTCCACCAACAAGCATCAATCCATGGCTTGCTCGAAACAACGAGTGCAACCAACATACATCAGGTCCTAGGGGGAGTTTTTTTTGCAATCAATTTTGATTTAGTTTGCATAAAGCATGGGACTGGGCATCCCGGTGACCAGCCATTTTCTCGTGAGTGAGGAGCGGAGTCCACTCCTCTTGAGAATAACCCGCCTAACACGGAAGATAAGGACAACCTTTGTTGATACATGAGCTATTCGAGCATACAAAACAGAATGAATATTTGAAGGTTTAGAGTTTGGCACATACAAATTTACTTGGAACGGCAGGTAGATACCGCATATAGGAAGGTATAGTGGACTCATCTGGAATAACTTTGGGGGTTAAGGATTTGGATGCACAAGCAGTATTCCCGCTTAGTACAAGCGAGGGCTAGCAAAAGACTGGGAAGCGACCAACTAGAGAGCGACAACAGCCATGTACATGCATTAAAATTAATAAACATTGGATGCAAGCATGAGTAGGATATAATCTACCATGAACATAAATATCGTGAAGGCTATGTTGATTTGTTTCAACTACATGCGTGAACATGTGCCAAGTCAAGTCACTTAAATCATCAAAGGAGGATACCACCCCATCATACCACATCATAATCATCTCAATAGCATGTTGGCATACAAGGTAAATCATTATAACTCATAGCTAATCAAGCATGGCACAAGCAACTACGATCTCTAATTGTCATTGCAAACATGTTTATTCATAATAAGCTGAATCAAGAATGCGGGACTCATCATATTTACAAAAACAGAAGAGGTCGAGTTCATACCAGCTTTTCTCCTCTCAGTCAGTCCATCATATATCATCATAATTGCCTTTCACTTGCACGACCAAACGGTGTGAATAATAATAAGAGTGCATGTGCATTGGACTAAGCTGGAATCTGCGAGCATTCAATAAACAGGAGAAGACAAGGCAATATGGGCTCTTTGGTTAATCCAACAATAATGCATATAAGAGCCACTTCAACAATTTAATTATGGTCTTCTCCTACTGACCCCCAAAGAAAAGAAAAGAAATAAGACTATTTACACAGGAAAGCTCCCAACAAGCAAAAGAAGAACGGGAAATATTTTTGGGTTTTCTTTTTAGTTATTACTATAGCAGAAAAATAAACTACTACTAATTTTTTTGTTTTTCTTAAGGTTTAACAAACACATAAGAAGAAAGCAGGAAAAGGAAACTAAACTAGCATGGATATTACAATGAAAAAGTATGAGCACCGACATCTAGCAATGAGTGTGTGTGAACATAAATGTAATGTCGGTGAGAAATACGTACTCCCCCAAGCTTAGGCTTTTGGCCTAAGTTGGTCTATGGCCACGGCTGGCCTGGCGGATATCCATAATAATAGTTGTTGGGGTCATACTGTGATGAAGAAGAATAGTTGGGATCATACTGATGTGCAACAGTTATCGCCTGCTGAGCTGCAGCGTGGAGTCAAGCTGCCTCCGCTCTCCTCTCATACTCTTCTGCCTCCTCTCTGGTAATAACATATCTTCCTTTTGCCTATGAATCAAAGAAGGCAGGAGCAGGGAGAGTAATACAGAAAACACATCGTTTATAAAAAAATTAACCGATATAAGAGAGGTGATTCAGTCCTCTCAACAAACTGGTGTGAAGCCATAGAGTTATAATCTAAATATGCAGGAGGCAACTCCATATCACCCTCACGATTGTCTATTTCAAGAAAATGAGCTAAGCGGGTTGCATAAATTCCTCCAAAGAAATCTCCATTATGTCTATTATGGTGCAACCTACGAGCTACAGTGGCTCCCATATGATAAGATTGGTCTCCTAACATAGCACTCCTAAGAATGCTAAGATCAGGGACACACATGTGACATGCTTCATCCTTAGCATTTATGCATCTGCTGATGAAAAGAGCAAAATAATGTATAACAGGAAAGTGAATGCTCCCTATGGTAGCCTGCGTTATATCTCTAGATTCCCCAACAGTTATACTGGCAAGAAAGTTTCTAAATTCAGATTTAGGGGGATCCCTAATACTGCCCCATGATGGAAGTTTGCATGCAAGAGTGAAATCCTCTAGGTCCATGGTATAAGATTTGTCATAAAGATCAAACATGACTGAAGGAGAATTACGCGAAGATGAATACTCAAACCTCCTCACAAATGAACTTGCGAGATCATGATACTGGGGGCATTTGTTAGCCTCAAAATCCTTAAGACCGGCCTTGCGCAAATATGATTTGAATTCTTCTTTAATTCCCGCACGGTCCATAAAATTTTCCGACGGCCATTCGCAAGGCCATACTGGAGCGTCTCTTGGTGGATCCTCGTCAGCATCGCTCATAGCAATCCTGGGTCCTTGCTTCTTAGAGGAACCACCTTGGAACATCTTCCTAAACATATTGTCCTTCTTTGAAAAATTCTGAAATTTTTAGTAACTTCAAAATAAAAGTAACCAAACTCAATTATATTGATAGTAACTACTCCTACGAGTGCCTAGAGCCTATATCAAGCATTAGAACTACTTGGAACCATATAAATTTGACATGCAGGCTCAAGAACATGGTCACCTATGCAGCACAAATTTGCAAAGAATAAAGCACTAGAACAAAAACTAATTGGACCAATGGAGGGGCCACATACCAAGGAACAATCTCCCCAAGCAGTTTTGCGAGAGGTGCTTTGAGCAAGGAGATCGAAAATCACAGCAAAAGTGGCTGGAACTCGTGCTCGAGTTGGTTTTTCGGGTTTGTGTGAGATAGAGGAAGAAGATGGGTGCTGGGATAAGTGGAGGAGGGCCACCATGGGCCCACGAGGCAGGGGGCGCGCCCTATAGGGGGGGGGGCGCCCACCACCCTCGTGGCCAGGTGGCAGTTCCTCCCGCGGTGATTTTTGCACAATAAATCCTCAAATATTCCCGAAAAAATCATATTAAATTGGCGTGTCATTCTAAGGACTTTTATTTTTGGGATATTTTTATATTGCACGGATAATCAGATAATAGACAGAAAAATACTATTTTTACTTTATTTAATATAAATAACAGAAAATATAAAGAGGGTACAGAAGTTTGTGCTTCTAGTTTCATCCATCTCATGCTTATCAAAAAGAATCCACTAACAAGGTTGATCAAGTCTTGTTAACAAACTCATTCCGATAATCATGAAACCGGAGAAATTTCGAATAACACTAAGTTACCTCAACGGGGATATGCACATCCCCTATAACAAGTATATCATATTTCTTCTTGACAGTAGGAAGAGGAAATTCAAAACCTCCAAATATAATCGATGGAATTTTTCCAATAGAGTTGATACTATGAACTTGAGGTTGTTTCCTCGGAAAGTTTACCGTATGCTCATTACCATTAACATGAAAAGTGACATTGCCTTTGTTGCAATCAATAACAGCCCCTGCAGTATTAAGAAAAGATCTTCCAAGAATAATAGACATACTATCATCCTCGGGAATATCAAGTATAACAAAGTCGGTTAAAATAGTAACGTTTGCAACCACAACAGGCACATCCTCACAAATACCGACAGGTATAGCAGTTGATTTATCAGCCATTTGCAAAGATATTTCAGTAGGTGTCAACTTATTCAAGTCAAGTCTATGATATAAAGAGAGAGGCATAACACTAACACCGGCTCCAAGATCACATAAAGCAGTTTTAATATAATTTCTTTTAATGGAGCAAGGTATAGTAGGTACTCCGGGGTCTCCAAGTTTCTTTGGTATTCCACCCTTAAAAGTATAATTAGCAAGCATGGTGGAAATTTTAGCTTCCGGTATCTTTCCTTTATTAGTAATGATATCTTTCATACATTTAGCATAAGGATTTGTTTTGAGCACATCAGTTAATCTCATACGCAAAAAGATAGGCCTAATCATTTCAGCAAAGCGCTCAAAATCCTCATCATCCTTTTTCTTGGATGGTTTCAGAGGAAAAGGCATGGGTTTCTGAACCCAAGGTTCCCTTTATTTACCATGTTTCCTAGCAACAAAGTCTCTTTTATCATAACGTTGATTCTTTGATTGTGGGTTATCAAGATCAACAGCAGGTTCAATTTCTACATCATTGTCATTACTAGGTTGAGCATCATCATGAACATCATCATTAATATTTTTACTAGGTTCATGTTCATTACCAGATTGTGTTTCAGCATCAGACATAGAAATATCATTTGGATTATCAGGTGGTTCAGCAATAGGTTCACTAGAAGTTTGCACAGTTCTATCATTTTTCTTTTTCTTCTTTTTAGAAGAACTAGGAACATCAATATTATTTCTCTGAGAATCTTGCTTGATTCTCTTAGGGTGGCCTTCAGGATACAAAGGTTCCTGAGTCATTCTACCAGTTCTAGTAGCCACTCTAACATCATAATCATTTTCTTACTATTCATTTCATCAAGAACTTCTTTTTGAGCTTTAAGTACTTGTTCTACTTGAGTGGTAACCATAGAAGCATGTTCGCTAGCAAGTTTAAGTTCACCTTTAATATCAGCCATATAATCACCCAAGCGTCTAATAATATAAGAATTTTCTTTTAATTGTCTACCAAAATAAGCATTGAAGTCGTCTTTCTTAAACATAAAGTTATCAAACTCATCCAAGCACGGACTAGCAATTTTAGTAGGAGGGACTTCAGTTTTATCATATCTATAGAGAGAATTTACCTTTACTACCTGTGCCGGGATATCGGGATCAGGAGGTTCTTCAACAAATAAATAATTGAGATCATAAGTTTCTTTAACAGGTGGTGAATTAAGACCATGTATTTCTTTAATAGGAAGTAAATTCTTAACGTCTTCAGCTTTAATACCTTTCTCTTTCATAGATTTCTTTGCCTCTTGCATATCTTCGGGACTGAGAAATAGAATACCTCTCTTCTTCGGAGTTGGTTTAGGAATAGGCTCAGTAATTGGAGCAGGAGTTGGCTCAGGAGGTGCCCAATTATTTTCATTTGTCAACATATTATTCAATAGAATTTCAGCTTCATCCGGCGTTCTTTCCCTGAAAAGAGAACCAGCACAACTATCCAGGTAATCTCTGGAAGCATCGGATAGTCCATTATAAAAGATATCAAGTATTTCAGGTTTCTTAAGAGGATGATCAGGCAAAGCATTAAGTAACTTGAGAAGCCTCCCCCAAGCTTGTGGGAGACTCGCTTCTTTAATTTGCACAAAGTTGTATATTTCCCTCAAAGCAGCTTGTTTCTTATGAGCAGGGAAATATTTAGCAGAGAAGTAATAAATCATATCCTGGGGACTACGCACACAACCAGGATCGAGAGAATTAAACCATATCTTAGCATCACCCTTTAATGAGAACAGAAATATTTTGAGTAAATAGAGGTAACTTGATCTCTCATTATTAGTGAACAGGGCAGCTATATCATTTAACTTAGTAAGATGTGCCACAACAGTTTCAGATTCATAGCCATAAAACGGATCAGATTCAACCAAAGTAATTATATCAGGATCAACAGAGAATTCATAATCTTTATCAGGAACACATATAGGTGAAGTAGCAAAAGCAGGGTCAGGTCTCATTCTATCTCTAAGTGATTCTTTGTTCCATTTAATTAATAACCTCTTAAGCTCATATCTATCCTTGCAAGTGAAAATAGCAGTAGAAGATTCCTTATCAAAAAGATAACCTTTAGGAATAACAGGCATGTTTTCATCATCACTATCATCATCGTATTCAGATTCAATAATTTCTTTTTCTTTAGCCCTAGCAATTTGTTCATCAAGAAATTCACTAAGGGGCACAGTAGTATCAGACATAGAAGCAGTTTCATCATAAGTATCATGCATAGTAGAAGTGGCATCATCAATAACATGCGACATATCAGAACGAATAGCATAAGCAGGTGTAGGCGTCGCAAACTTACTCATAACAGACGGTGAATCAAGTGCACAGCTAGATGGCAGTTCCTTACCTCCCCTCGTAGTTGAGGGATAGATCTTGGTTTTTGGATCTCTCAAGTTCTTCATAGTGTCCAGTAGATATAAATCCCAAGTGACTCAAAGAATAGAGCTATGCTCCCTGGCAACGGCGCCAGAAAAAGGTCTTGATAACCCACAAGTATAGGGGATCGCAACAACTTTCGAGGGTAGAGTATTCAACCCAAATTTATTGATTCGACACAAGGGGAGCCAAAGAATATTCTCAAGTATTAGCAGCTGAGTTGTCAATTCAACCACACCTGGAAACTTAGTATCTACAGCAAAGTGTTTAGTAGCAAAGTAATATGATAGTGGTGGTAGCGGCAACAAAAGTAAAGACAGCAAAAGTAATGTTTTTGGTATTTTGTAGTGATTGTAACAGTAGCAACGGAAAGTAAATAAGCGAGAACCAGTATATGGAAAACTCGTAGGCACCGGATCAGTGATGGATAATTATGCCGGATGCGATTCATCATGTAACAGTCATAACATAGGGTGACACAGAACTAGCTCGAGTTCGTCAATGTAATGTAGGCATGTATTCCGTATATAGTCATACGTGCTTATGGAAAAGAACTTGCATGACATCTTTTGTCCTACCCTCCCGTGGCAGCGGGGTCCTATTGGAAACTAAGGGATATTAAGGCCTCCTTTTAATAGAGAACTGGAACAAAGCATTAGCACATAGTGAATACATGAACTCCTCAAACTATGGTCATCACCGGTAAGTATCCCGATTATTGTCACTTCGGGGCTAACGGATCATAACACATAATAGGTGACTATAGACTTGCAAGATAGGATCTAGAACTCTCATATATTGATGAAAACATAATAGGTTCAGATCTGAAATCATGGCACTCGGGCCCTAGTGACAAGCATTAAGCATAGCAAAGTCATAGCAACATCAATCTTAGAACATAATGGATACTAGGGATCAAACCCTAACAAAACTAACTCGATTACATGATAAATCTCATCCAACCCATCACTGTCCAGCAAGCCTACGATGGAATTACTCACGCACGGCAGTGAGCATCATGAAGTTGGTGATGGAGGATGGTTGATGATGACGACGGCGATGAATCCCCCTCTCCGGAGCCTCGAACGGACTCCAGATCAGCCCTCCCGAGAGGTTTTAGGGCTTGGCGGCGGCTCCATATCGTAAAACGTGATGATTTCTTCTCTCTGATTTTTTCTCTCTCCGAAAGCAAATATATAGAGTTGGAGTTGGCGTCGGAGGGCATCCAGGGGGCCCACGAGGTAGGGGGGCGCGCCCTAGGGGGGCGCCCCCACCCTCGTGGAAAGGGTGTGGGCCCCCTGGTCTTCATATTTGGCGAGGATTTATTATTATTTTTTCTAAGACCTCCCGTGGAGTTTCAGGTCATTCCGAGAATATTTGTTTTCTGCACATAAAACAACATCATGGTAATTCTGCTGAAAACAGCGTCAGTCCGGGTTAGTTCCATTCAAATCATACAAGACAGAGTCCAAACCAAGGGCAAAAGTGTTTGGAAAAGTAGATACGATAGAGACGTATCAGGTAGTGGTACTATGCGTCAATTGTCGTGGTACTTGGGGTCTTCGGACTCCCGCCATCTCGTTCTTGTGACGGTAGTTGAACTTGGCATATCCGAGGGTACTTGGTGCAACCACCTAGTCATACTCAAGTCGAGGAGGAACTTGAAAAATCTAGTGTCCGGGGTCGTCGCGGTACTAGATATCTTGTGGGACTTCACGGTTCGTCGTGGTACTTGGCGGTCTCGATCGGGGCAGCAAAACGTAGTCGAACTTGGCGGACTTTGGTTCAAACAGCAACAAGCATCACAGGTGCATGTAGGCGGAGGCGACGAATCGGGACAGAGGAGCTTGGCGGATGCAAGCAGCAGCACGGGGCTGGCAGAGGCGATGCGGGGCCCAGACGGAGGGTTGAATCAGTTAACGGGCGAAGTGGGACTGTAGCGGCGGATGCAGCGGCTTGACGCAAGCAGTACGCCACGGCTCTGGGAACATGGCGGGGCGGCAGAGCCGCAGGGGAAGCCGAGATCCACCGGATCCTGGCGGAGCACACTGGTGGCAATGTCGGTCGGTGGAGAAGCACGGGGCGGCCACGACGATGGTGGTCAATGTAGAAGGTGGGGCCACGGGCAGCCATGGCCTCGACGAAGGGTTGGGCACGAGGCTCCCGCGGCGGAGGCGACAAACAGACGGCGGCCATGGCAAACGAGGAGGTAGGACGACGAGGTCTCCGACGACCTGCTGCTGGTTGGGACGATGAGGGATGGCGAGGGAGTGACTTGGGGCGGTGACGATGGGTGCAGGCGTGGCGGCGCTGCCGGAAGAGAGGCAGGCGATGGGAAAGAAGGGAGAGGCCATGGATCGGGCGCTGGAGCTCCTCTCCTCAACATGGTGGTGGCGCGAGGGAGGAGAGGGAGACGAGTAGCCGAGGGAGAGGGAGAGGGGATCGAGCGCAGGGAGATGGGTATCGAGCAGAAGGCGGCGGGCAGAGGGAGAGAACGAGAGGAGGGGGTCAGTACCTAGGGTTAGGAGGGGGTGGTTTGTCCGGCCTGGGTGCGGGTGTCCTAGGTGGGCCGGCGTGGGAGGTTGGGAGGCCCAGGAGGCTGGCGGGCGCAAGCTCTCTCCCCCTCCCTTTTATTCTTTAGCAGAAATGTATTAGCGAGAAGAAAAGGAAATAGAAAGTTAGGGAAAATAATTTGAGCGTGGGATTTATTTTATTGGACTCACAAAAAAGAGCTTGATCTAAGAAAAATAGGAGTGGGCATGAATGAAAGATTAAATTCAAATTCCTTTGAATTTAATCCAAATGGTTTGAACTAGGACGGGTTTGAGAAGTGTCCAAAAATGTTGAGACTTTCGGAGGAGCCTCAATAAATGGAGAAGGAATTGTCGGCAAGGTTTGGGGATCAACTCGAAGCAGAAAAGGCATGGGGTTATTTTTGCATGTTAGTTATAGTTAATTCCAAATCAATGGAATATTTGATATAGCTCCCTAATATTGGGAGGATATGTTATAAAGAGGAGTCACCATGTGAATTCCCTCGATTTAAATAGATCAAAAATCTATCAATTAATTTAGTTGAGTTTAAAAAATGAAATGACATGATGGCATGATGACATGATGCGATACAAAATAAATGGAGCAAGCAAAATGAAACACACAGTGATCATGAAATATATGGGAGTCTTCTGGAGCGTCGGTCTTGGGGCATCACAAATTAGGGCAGTAGTTCCTAGGTAGGTTCATCTAATTAGTTAGTAAGAACTAGGGCAGTAGTGTTTAATAGAATTAGTAAGAAAATTAATAGAACTAGTTGAACTAGTTTATTTTTAGTAATAATTAGTTGAATTAATAGAACTAGTGTATTTTTAGTAAGAAAATTAATATAACTAGTTGAACTAGTTTACTTTTAGTAAGAACTAGTTTATTTATATTTATTGTAAGTTTATTTTTAGTAAGAACTAGTTTATTTTTATTTATTGTAAGTTTATTTTTAGTAAGAACTAGTTGAATTAATAGAACTAGTTGAACATGTCGCATTTGTTGTTATTTTTTAGTTAAAGCAATTATTCCCGCATCGATGTCGACGATGCCTATCCCGCATCCTCGTCATTGACTCGGCGGAGACACCTGCTTAATTGGATGGGCCATGTCCGGGACTGGGCTCCGCTGGGCTGGTACTGGGAGGTGCTACCTACCGGGGGCGCGGCTTGGTGAGGAGCCAGCCCTTCGTTGACCCAAACCTTCTTTGGTGGCGGTCGTGTGGGCCAGTGACGGTGCAGAGGCTTGACGACCCCACGGAGGTGGTACGTCACCGTGTTAGCGAGGAGGACGCGCACGTCCGTCGCTACATGGTTGCGTTGGAGCGCAGGTTCTCCAATACCTGGCAGGTTCTTCAGGGATCTCACTGGAGCTATGATCCTGTGATGGTTCCTTCTCTTTGGGTGTCCACCGCCCGCGTCGATACCCGTCGTTTGCTAGGGTTTTAGTTGTATTAGTGATGTTATATGTATGATACTATTCGAGGTGTATTCGTGATAATATTCGACGATGTACGGACGCAAGAGATGATTTACTTTTCACTACTGCAGGATGCTGCTAATGCGACACTATGATCAGAGACCCTTCGAGAAACTGTGTGCGATGCCATAATCACAAACGATGCTGTATGAAAACCGTCAGGAATGTGTAAAACGTTTGCGATGACGGATGCATCAAACACGGTTCAGGTTTAAGTTGCGTGTGTGATGAAGGGCATACTGTCCAGTTCAATGAACTGTTTGCGATGAGGAGGAACAAAAGAAACATGCAGCCAGATGAAGGCGTGTGCGATACACAGCATATGGTTCACTCAGATGAACTGTTTGTGATTAGGCAACACAAAAAATGGTTAGCCAGATCAAAGGTGTGTGTGATATACGGCATGCGGTTCACTCGGATGAACTGTTTGCGTTGACACAAGAGAACAGAAACGGTTCAACTTAACAAGATGTGTGTGATACGCGGCAAACAGGTCTGTAATCAGAAATGTGTCTGAAGACCGATAAGAACACAAATGGTTGCTGCTAATAAGACATGTGTGTTGTGCGATGGGATTGCATACAGAACAACAACATATATATATATACACACACACACTTATAAGGACATGCTTGCATAACCAAATTAAACATCCACTTACATAGGTAGCTACTACAACCATGGCATTTGCACACACCAAAGTAAACTATTACATGCATAATTACATAGGTGGCTACTACACACATGACATTTCCACACACACCAATAAAGTAAACTATATATTACATGCATGATTAACTAGCATAAACGATCATCTAATCATCATCTACTTGTTGTGACGCTTGCTCTTCTTGTGCCTCGATCCGGGCACGTCGATTCGGGTAACGAGGCACTTCCTCATGTCAACGATCCGCCTGTGCATATCGTAGCATGTGTACACGCTCTTGGCCACGAACCTAAGGTGAGGTTCATCCAGTTGCCGCATCCAGGCCTTGTGGCAGGATACAGGACTTGTTCTCTGGGCATCCTGCTTCATCTTTTCATAGTAGGGGTCGATGATGGCTGAGGCGAGATCGACCAGGGAGTCCTGCTTCGTGCTGTGTCGGTGTCAAAACCGGCGGATCTCGGGTAGGGGGTCCCGAACTGTGCGTCTAAGGCGAATGGTAACAGGAGGCAGGGGACACGATGTTTTACCCAGGTTCGGGCCCTCTTGATGGAGGTAAAACCCTACGTCCTGTTTGATTAATGTTGATGATATGGGTAGTACAAGAGTAGATCTACCACGAGATCGGAGAGGCTAAACCCTAGAAGCTAGGCTATGGTATGATTGTATGTTGTCCTACGGACTAAAACCCTCCGGTTTATATAGACACCGGAGGGGGCTAGGGTTACACAAGGTCGGTTACAAAGGAGGAGATATACATATCTGTATTGCCTAGCTTGCCTTCCACGCCAAGTAGAGTCCCATCCGGACATGAGACGAAGTCTTAAATCTTGTATCTTCATAGTCCAACAGTCCGACCAAAGGATATAATCCGGTTGTCCGGATACCCCCTAATCCAGGACTCCCTCAGTAGCCCCCGAACCAGGCTTCAATGACGATGAGTCCGACACGCAGTATTGTCTTCGGCATTGCAAGGCGGGTTCTTCTCCATCTTCCGAACGTTGGTAAAGCAGTGTCCGGTCCCATGAATGTTTGGACCTCTTGGCTTCTGTGCCCAATAAGGGCTATCTCCCATGCGTCGAATGAATACGAGACGCCAGGGCGTTTTTACATTCGCCCCCCGAGCCAAATAAATAAATTGTCTATTAAAGGGATGGGGATCCTTAGATCCGATCCATACCATCCTCCCCGAGCGAGAGTCCATCAGAGCGCATTCCGGAAAGATCCATTCCAGCATGGCCGACCTCCACAGCTCCTCCTCCCGCCCCTGAAGCCCTAAGCCCGGTGATTGGGAGAGGTGTTCAGTCCCACACAGTCGTTTAGTCGAACTGCAGACTAAGGGATTTCTCCCTCCGGCGTACATGGTGCCCGTTCGAGCCGGGCTTGCCACCTATAATGGCGGGGAGCAAGCGGAGAGCTTTCCCTGTCCCTCTATGGGGGAACGGGTCTACCTTGTTCCCTATCTATTAAGGGGACTCGGATTTCCAATTCATCCGTTCCTCCACGGGCTCCTGGAGTTCTACGGCCTCCAATTACACAATTTCACCCCCGCCTCCATCCTACATATCGCCGTCTATATAGCTCTCTGCGAGTTGTTCCTGGGCTGCGAGGCTCACTTTGAGCTGTGGAAAAGGCTATTTTGCCTCGTCCCTCACACATAGAGGGGGTCACTTTATCAAGTGGGCGGAGCTGAAATATGGCGCATCACCGATACCGGATACCTGTCTGGTACTCCGAAGAAGTCACCCGAAGACTGGCCTTCAGAATGGTTTTATATGGAGGACGTTCCCCTTCCGGACCCTGTTCGGCGGGGTCTTCCTGAGTTCAACAATGCTCCTCTGAAGAAACACCGAAGTTGGCGCCCACGGAGCCCCTAGGTGGAAGACAATGGAGAAGTCCTCTATCTCATGAACCGAATTAAAGCACTGGCTCGATCAGGATTGATAGTAATTGAAGTTATGTCGATTTGCATAATGCGGGGAGTGCAACCACTTAAATATCGTGGGCACCCCTTGTGGTGTTATAATGGGGCAGATGACGCCACCCGCTGCGGGCGTAAGGGTCCGGACAATGCTGCCGCTTTAGCGAAGATTCTGTCCGAATTGTTCAAGGGTGAGGAAGAGGAGTTCACCCGCATCAAGCCACGGGATGGATTCTCCATGTACAATCCTCCAAGCTGGGTAAGTTATATCTCCCTGCTCCCATTTTTCCCGCATTCTTTGTCATAAGTATTCACCTTGCCATTTTGCGGCAGGAACTGTGAAAAGCCATAAAGGAGGCCAGCAGCCCTTCTCCACAACCAGAGGACCCTGACCGGGCCCTCGACTCCGGACTTGAAGAAGATCCGGTTATATTCGTGGAGCTGATAGACCGGCAGTTCTATCAGTTAAGCTGCGACGATGCCATGGTGGCCATTACGGCCGACTATCCCGGACTGCTCCCTACATCGCACGTAAGAAAAACCAAAAATCCCAACTCCAAAACTAGGATCCCCTTTTAGACACTTCACCCACCATATACACATGGCATTTTTACAGGGAAGGCATTCGGGACGCCTTGCCGAACCCGCAGCAACACGCCAATAGGAGGCACCGAGGCCGGGTGGGCCAAAAAGGAAGGCGGTCAGGATGGAGACGCCGGCGCAAAGGTATAACAAACCCCGCTCCGTGGTTGTCGTCTTTCTCGAAAAATAATGACGCCCGTGTTTCTTTAACAGAAAAAACGCTCGCCGGAATATGTCCGGCAATGTTACTAATCACGCTTCCACCAGTCGGGCGCCAGGACCGGACATAGAGGCGGAAGCCGATATGGGGCGGGCGCCAGATAATCCTCCTATAGAGGACGCAGATAGATTATCCGCTACAAACTCAGAGGTGGAAAGCGCCATGAATCATAGGCGCCACCGGGCCGTACTCCGTGACGCTTGTTTCTCACCAGAGGCATTTGATGCCTTCAATTCTGGAGAGGCGTACCTCTGAGCTGCTCAAGATGGTCTAGCCAGAGCCACGGATCAGTATGTAAAGGATGTACGGGTAAGTAAATCTGACGATTTATATGTATCAGTAGCCCCTGAGACTTGAAACAGTTAGCAGAACTGATTTAAGGATCATCCTTATTGTGCAGGTTCTTACAAAGAAGAATACTAGGCTGTCACATGAGCTAGAGGAATGCAAGACCCGACTACGGGCTGCTGTGGCCGCATTGCAGGAACCGAAAAAGTCGCCTGCTGGTAACATTTACTTTAAAGGATCATGGTTGCCATATAATGTGCGGCATGGCTGCAGATCTAACAACAGATGTTGCAGATGAATCCGGAGAAAATCTGGAGGACCAGCATGTTATGCGACAGCTAGAGGCTGGCAAACGCGTGCTGACTGAGGTTAGGCGGGAGAAAAACAATCTCCAAGACGCCAATATTAAGCTGAGCGTGGAACTAAAATACGTTCGGGGCCAGCTTGCAGACTCCGAGAAGGAGAATAAGCGGCTTCGGCGCGGCATTTTCAGTAAGTGCTTGAACGAATCCTTTTAAAGGAGTTCGGCGAAGAAGCCGACTAATAGCGTTATGTCTGTAGGTATGCTGACGGGTCGTCCCGCGGAGGAAATGCCCCGGGTCTGCGGGTGATCTTCTATCCGAGCTGTCACATCTGCACGAACAAGTTCGGCAGGTGATGCAGGGTGTTGCCCAGGCCTTGTGGCCGTCCGTCTCCCTGCCAGAGGGCGTTGCAGAGCTTGCGGAGAAGCTCAAGGGAGCACGGCGGCGCTTCCGATTATGGAAGATATCAGCCTGCCGACAGGGTGCCAGAGAAGCCTAGGCCATGGTGAAGACGCGGTATACCAAGGCAGACCCAAATCACATGGCCGAGGTCGGACCTGTGGGGCCCGACGGAAATGAGATCCCCGTTAGCTTAGTTTATGGGCAAGTAGAATTAGCCGCAAAGTATTCCCAACAAGATTGTAAGCTAGACCGCCTGTTGGATGGTATAGAAGAAGAATTTAGTCAGTCTGCATGACTATGTAATTAAAGTGACATGTATAATGCCTTCTAGCCGGATTGTAGATCATTTGTCTTGGCGGACCTTTTCGCTTCAACCTCGGGACCCGATAGTCCGGAGTGTATCCGAATACCCGCTCAGTTATATAAGAACCGGGGTATGCGTGGAGACCAGGCGTAGGGGTCATTAGTGCTTGAACAGACAAGTGCCCAACTAGTTATGTTATATTACATAGGTAGTAAGAAACATCTTCCAGGGAGAATAGTTCCGTTAAGGGTTCCTTTCCCTGGGTAAGCATGCCCTAAAGTGCATGTCCGGACTGCGATAGGAAACGCAGGAAAAACATCTGGGGGCAGATATGGACAATAAATAAAAATCATCTTTTGTTCACCGACCGAATATTCCCTTAAGAACGCTAGCTTTCGGCTTCACCCAGTCTGAGGTACACATCCGGCTGACCCGGCAGTAACAATCGCAGAGGTGCTCCCCTTATGCCCTAGCCGAATTAACGGGAACGTAGGGCATAAATACAAGAGCCAGGCAACCCAGCTTAGCCAAAACTTAAGTCATATCGATGCATGTAATGGCGAAAAAAGGTACATGCGGAAGCATGACACTGTGCGGGGCCTGAGGCCCAGATAAATAATTAAGCTTCTGTGAAAGAAGCCCCCAGGTATGATGAGCGCGGCTAGCGCATCTATAATGTGAAAGCGAGGCACAAGTTGGCCCTTGAAGGCCTAGAGAAAGAATAAAAGAAAGGAAGAAAGAAAAACAAGACAGATAATGTATATGCAAAAATGGACAAAGGGAGGGGACGAACATAGAGTCCGGTGCTAGGCGTAGAATCTTCGGAGCCTGGCCGCATTCTATGGGTTCGGCTCGAGTCGACTAGTCGATGCATCCCGTAGTCAGTACGCTCCACCAGTCAGAACTTGGTCAATAATGAAGGGACCTTCCCATTTGGGCTCGAGCTTGTTCTTTTTCTTATCCGGCAGGCGTAGAACTAGTTCGCCAACGTTATAAGTTTTGGCCCGTACTTCTCTGCTTTGGTATCTACGAGCATGTTGCTGATAAAATGCGGAACGGGCTTTGGCTACGTCGCGCTCCTACTCCATGGTGTCCGGACTGTCCTACCGATCGAGCTCGGCTTCTCTTTCTTCATACATGCGCACTCGAGGTGAGTCATGAATTATGTCATAGGGCAAGACTGCCTCTGCGCCATACACCATAAAGAAGGGTGTATATCCAGTAATACGATTCGTCGTGGTCCGCAACCCCCAGAGTACGGAGTCGAGCTCCTCTACCCGGTGCGTGTTAGACTCCGTTAAGGAACGCACTAATCTGGGTTTAATGCCGCTCATTATAAGACCGTTTGCTCGCTCGACTTGACCGTTGGTTTGTGGGTGATAGACTGAAGCATAATCGAGCTTGATGCCCATTTTGCTGCACCAGAGTTTTACCTCATCGGCTGTGAAGTTTGTGCCGTTGTCAGTGATGATGCTATGGGGGACGCCATAACGGTGTACGACCCCAGATATGAAGTCTATCACTGGTCTGGATTCGGCTGTTTTAACAGGTTTGGCCTCTATCCATTTGGTGAATTTATCCACCATGACCAGTAAGTATTTTTTCTTGTGGGTTCCCCCTTTAAGGGGTCCAACCATGTCAAGCCCCCAGACCGCAAAGGGACACGTAATGGGGATTGTTTGGAGGGCGGTGGGTGGCATGGGCTTCGATTTGCAAAGAGCTGGCAACCGGCGCAACGTTGGACCAAGTCCTGTGCATCTGCCCGGGCCATTGGCCAATAGAATCCTGTACGGAAGGCCTTGCTTACAAGAGCCTGGGCTGCGGCATGTTGACCGCCGAGTCCGGCATGGATTTCTGCCAAAAGGTTCCGCCCTTCCTCTTCAGAGATGCACCTTTGAAGGACTCCGATAGTGCTTTTTTTATACAATTCTCCCTCGTGGACCCTGTAGGCCTTAGATCGCCGCACTATGCAACGTGCCTCATTTTGGTCCTCTGGAAGTTCCTGCCTAGTTAGGTAGGCCAGGAATGGTTCTGTCCACGGGGCGATAATGGCCATTATTACGTGGGCTGAAGGTGTTATTTCGTTGGAGGAGCCTCCGATTGTGTCAGAGTATTCGGTATCGGGCATTTTGGTCGGGTCCGTACTATTGTTACCGGTGTCCCCTTCCCATACTACGGATGGCTTGAACAACCTTTCCAGAAATATATTGGGGGGGCCGCATCGCATTTTGCACCGATGCGGGCGAGGATATCCGCCGCTTGATTGTTTTCCCGAGCCACATGGTGAAATTCGAGTCCCTTGAACCGAGCTGACATTTTTAGGACGGCGTTTCGGTAGGCCATCATTTTTGGATCCTTGGCGTCAAAGTCTCCATTTATTTGAGATATTGCAAGGTTTGAATCCCCGTGCACCTCCGGGCGTTGAATGCCCATGTTGAATGGGAGGAGCTCAATAGCCCATTTGGCAATCCGGCCCGTAGCGTCGCGGTTGTTTATAATATCATTAAGTGGCACTTCCGAGGCTACTGTAATCGAACACTCTTGACAGTAGTGTCGCAGCTTCCGGGATGCCATGAATACCGCGTAGGCTATCTTCTGATAATGTGGGTACCGTGATTTGCATGGAGTGAGGACAGTTGATACATAGTATACCGGCTTTTGAAGAGGGAATTTATGTCCGCCAGCTTCTCGTTCGACGAGGAGCACTGCGCTTACAACTTGATGGGTTGCCGCAATGTACAACATCATTGGTTCACCGATATTTGGCGTGGCCAGGATTGGGTTGGTTGCCAAAATGGCCTTTATTTCTTCCAATCTGGCTGTGGCAGTGTCCGTCCACTCAAAGTGTTCGGTGCGCTGAAGGAGGCGATAAAGGGGTAAAGCCTTTTCTCCTAAGCGGGAGATAAAACGGCTTAGAGCCGCCACTCATCCTGTTAACTTTTGGATTTGTTTGAGGTCGGTTGGGGTAGCCAACTGTGACAAAGCTCGGATTTTGGCCGGGTTAGCTTCAATACCTCTACTGGAGACAATGAAACCCAGGAGCTTTCCGGCTGGTACGCCGAAAACACATTTTTCCGGATTGAGCTTAATGTCGTATGTTCGGAGGTTGTCGAATGTGAGCCTCAAGTCGTCTATCAAAGAGTCGACGTGTTTGGTTTTGACAACCACATCGTCTACGTATGCCTCTACTGTTTTGTCGATTTGTTTTGTCGATTTGTTGCGCCGGCGTTTTTGAGCCCAAAAGGCATTGTGTTGAAACATAAGGGACCGTATGGTGTGATGAATGGCGTTGCGGCTTAGTCGGACTCCGCCATCTTGATTTGGTGGTAACCGGAGTATGCGTCGAGGAAACACAATCACTCGTGTCCTGCGGTAGCATTGATAATTTGATCGATGCGGGGGAGGGGGAAGGGATCCTTTGGGCAAGCTTTATTGAGGTCCTTGAAATCGACACAAAGGCGCCAGGATTTATCCTTCTTTGGTAACATCACCAGGTTTGCTAGCCAGTCCGGGTGTTTTATCTCTCTGATGAATCCAGTCTCCAATAACTTGGCTAGTTCCTCTCCCATGGCCTGTCTCTTAGGTTCGGAGAAACGCCGAAGAGCTTGCTTGACCGGCTTGAATCCCTTTAGGATATTGAGGCTATGCTCGTCCAGCCTGCGTGGGATTCCTGGCATGTCTGAGGGGTGCCATGCGAATATGTCCCAATTCTCGCGCAGGAACTCTAGTAGTGCGGCGTCCACGTCGGGGTTTAACTGTGCCCCGATGGAGGCCGTTTCTGTAGGGTCCGTTGGGTGGACTTGGAATTTGACTATTTCATCCGCTGGTTTAAAAGAGGTGGACTTGGATCTCTTATCGAGTATCACGTCGTCCCTGTCCACTGTGGAGCATAGCATGGTTAATTCCTCGGCCGAGAGGGCTTTGGATAATGCCTCGAGGGCCAGTGCGGCTGTTTTGTTTTCGGCGCGGAGTGTTGTGTCCGGATCACTGGCGAGAGTGATGATTCCGTTGGGCCCGGGAATTTTGAGCTTCATGTACCCATAATGGGGTATAGCTTGGAAGATTGTAAACACCTCACGTCCTAAGAGGGCTAGGTATCCACTGCTGAACGGGGCCACTTGAAATGTAATTTCTTCGAACCTATAATTCTCTGGCGTACCGAATACCACATCTAGTGTGATTTTCCCAGCGCATCATGCCTCCCGACTGGGTATGATTCCTCTGAAGGTTGTGCTACTTTGCTCAATGCGGTTCCAGTCTATTTCCATTTTTTGAAGAGTTTCCTCGTAGATGAGGTTTAATCCGCTGCCGCCGTCCATGAGTACTTTGGTGAGTCGAAAGCCGTCCACAATTGGACCGAGGACCAGTGCGGCTGGTGCTCGGGCTGTTCGGAACTTAGGTTCATCACTGGCATTGAAGGTAATAGCCGTGTCACTCCATGGATTTATTGCTGCTACGTGGCAGATATCGGCCATGCTGCAGAGTGTTCGCTTGCGCCTATTATTTGACGCAAATGTCTCAAAGACTGTTAACACCGTATTGTTATCCACGGGATGGTGCTCTGTGGCATTTGGGATAAGAAGATCCTCACCACTTTTGGCCACCCGCCGGAGTATCCAACATGCTCTAAGGCTGTGCGTTGGTATTGTATCCACTGTACTATGAATTTTGCAGGGTCCGTTAAGTCATCCCTCTAGTACGGTTCCATGCCCTGTAGGGGATTTTTGTTTCTTTGCAACTAGCTTGGGTGTCTTACGATAGTTTAACCTTTTACTTCGGACTGGGTGTGTATTTGGAGTCGGATTATCCCAAAATTTTGTTTCGGTTTTCCAGGCGTTTTCCATCGCACAGTACTTTCATACTATGGACGCCAAGTCAGCGAAGCGTGATATGTCACGGCGACTTAAGGCATTAAGGATTCCCTTGTCCATGCAATTATTGCAGAAAAGTGAGATTGCGTCTTCCTCGCGACAGTCCTTGACCTTGTTCATCGCAAGGAGGAATCTGGCCCAATAGTGATGTACTGTTTCCTGGGGCTCTTGCCTGATGTGGGAAAGATCGCTTATGTTTGGGTGGGTGGGTGGAATTGAATCCGAACCCTTACCCGATCTGGGATCCAGGGGCCGTGGAATTTCCAATTTTGGAAATTCTGGTTCCGGGGTGTTGCCCGATAATCCTGGCCCGCTGGCTGACTCTAAGTTCAGGGATTGGATGTTGTCCTCCCGCGAACGGGTATCCGGCTCGGAGAGCTCAGGAATCTGGACATAGTTGGTCCTCAATATGGAGGAGTGGTCGCCGCATTGTTCCTCCACCACTGCAATATGATGGGTGACCGGCGGAGAGTTAATTTCCCTTTGATCGGGTTTAAGCCCAATCCGATCATAGTCCGTAGCGACTCCCAAGGCGGCGATGCAATCCAAGAGCTCATTTAGGGAGGCGAGCTCCATTGGATCCATCTGTTCGACGAGTGCCGATTTGACGTGGAGGCTATTTTCGATGACCCGAGAAGTCATCGTCGGCGCGGCGGCCGAACAGGCGGTCATGATGAAACCGCCCAGCCGGAGAGTCTGGCCGACAGCCAAAGCTCCCCCAACAGTAGTACCGTCTTTAAATACGAGACGAGACATCCTTCCTTCTGGCGACGCCACCGTGGAACTCTCAATGAAAGCACCAATGTCGGTGTCAAAACCGGCGGATCTCGGGTAGGGGGTCCCGAACTGTGCGTCTAAGGCGGATGGTAATAGGAGGCAGGGAACACGATGTTTTACCCAGGTTCGTGCCCTCTTGATGGAGGCAAAACCCTAGTCCTGCTTGATTAATATTGATGATATGGGTAGTACAAGAGTAGGTCTACCACGAGATCGGAGAGGCTAAACCCTAGAAGCTAGCCTATGGTATGATTGTATGTTGTCCTACGGACTAAAACCATCCGGTTTATATAGACACCGAAGGGGGCTAGGGTTACACAAGGTCGGTTACAAAGGAGGAGATATACATATCCGTATTGCCTAGCTTGCCTTCCACGCCAAGTAGAGTCCCATCCGGACATGAGACGAAGTCTTCAATCTTGTATCTTCATAGTCCAACAGTCCGGCCAAAGGATATAATCCGGCTGTCCGGAAACCCCCTAATCCAGGACTCCCTCATGCTGCCCCAGACCCTGTAGTGGTCATGGATTTCGACAAGGTTCTTGTAGGCCAAGCCCGTAACACTGAGCGCTTTTACATCGTCTTTGGTATCCACCGTGGCGAACTTGTAGTCGGTGCTGTTGACAAACCTGTTGAACGGTCGCAAGGCCCTGTGGCCATGCAGTAGTGGTAGATGAGGACATGATGGCGCAAGCACAAATGGGCGACGGCAACCTTCTGATCTATGCCGGGATGACCGGCGGTGTACTCGAGGTCGATGCCGACCACCTTGTACATGTCTCCAGCAAGCAACTGCTCAACGCTGTTAATGTAGTCGTCCACCACGGCAGGGTCGATGGTGTACACCACCGAGAGATTCGTCTCCCTCGCATGGGTCTCCACTCTATGCTCGCCGAACTCCATTGGAGCGCCACTGGACATCCCCTCTCTATGTGTCGTCGTGGGTGTGCTTGTTGTGTTGTGGGGCGCGATCGAAAGTTTGAAGAGACTAAGGTTATAATGGCAGCGGGAATTAAAGGGGAAGCCAGACGGCCAGGAATATCGGCAGGCCCTGATGGCAGTTCTAATTTGCAGCGCATAACTCCATCATGCTGCACGTAACTGCATCGCGTGGCAACGCGCGTGACGCAACCGCATGCATATGGGCCCCCCGACGTGATCGTGCGCACGCCAAACCGCTGGCAGAGCGCGCGCGGAGGGATGCGAGTAGAGCGCTCCGCGGTCACCTCAGGGAAAAGCTGTCCACAAGCTGAGCGCGCCGACGGACAGGAGCAGAGCGCGCCAATGGACGCGACCGAGCGCGCCGCTGCGCCTAACGGCGAGCACAGTGCACTGCGGCGCCTAATGGCGAGCAGAGGATGGCACAGTGATACGTGGCAAATAAGACGAACTGTGCGAGCGATGTCGGGGACATCAAGCACGAATCAGATTAGAGTTGCGTGTGCGATACGTGGCAGACAGTTGATCCATCAGAGCTATATGTAATGGAGTAAGCGTGTGTGTTGCGGGCAAACGCTTGCTAGTGTATAACCTTAAATTTAACCAAAAAAGTGTTAATGCATGTTACAAAAATTGTATAGCTGGAAACTATGTTCAAATACGACTCCAACAATACAATCGTCGGTGAGCCCGTTCCCACGCAACCTCGTAGGTTCCCGCGCAAGCTTCCCGCCCGACTCCGTGAAATCCCCCAAAATCCCAATGCTTGCCGGCCTGCTATAAAAACCCTCATGGTCGGCGAGTCCTGCTTCGCATTTTCCCCTCCCTCCCTGTAGGTTATCACGTCTGCTTCTTCCACAATCGCCAATGGCACCGGTCCGTCATCGTCGCTGAGCCACTCCGCCGTCATCATAGGACAGCTCCAGCTAGGAGGCTACACCACGGCGGTGGTGCAGTCCCCGGCGTAGTGTAGTGCGTGTGGCGTCCCTGTTGGATGTGCGCGGAACACCCACCACACGCTCTGCCGCCGCTGCCCGTCGGCAGCTGTTGCTGGCCGCCGTTGCCGCCACACCATCGTTGAAAGCCAGGGCCATCTCCCGCTCCGCCATCGTGGCCCGAAGGCGTGAGGTGTCCATCGTGGCTGCCACCCTACTGTCGGCCACCGTGGCCATCACCCGTTCCGCCACCGCGGCCTGAAGGCGGGAGGTGGTGGTTGTGGCCGCCACCCCATCGTCGGCTGCCGTGGCCGCCAGCCCACCGTCGACCAGAGGGATCATCAGCCGCTCCGCCACTGCCGCCCGAAGGAGGGGGCAGAGGTGGAGGCCCACACGTGCGTCAGCAACCTTGCATGCTACATCGAGTTCCTGCGGGAAGAGGAGGAGCGCCTCGTCGAGCATGCAAAGAGCCTTACCGCAGCCGTGGCCGCAGCACATGCCGACGCAGAGGCGAGGAATCAGGAGATCTACGAGCAGTCCAGCCACTTCGAGAGGGATCGTCTGGAGCGGCAGTGGGTGTTCGAGCTGGCGAGCGTCGCTGAACGTGCAACAGCGGGAGGCACCGTATTGCATTTGTCTAGCTCGTCGGTAGGCTCCTCCTCCTCCTCTGCCTCTTACTGAACGCGCTCGGCAGAGGAGAGGCTGCCGGAAGTAGCACAAAGATCCTCTGTGGTAGTATGTAGTAGTATTTAGGGGCTATTTTGTTCAGTTCATCTGACTATAGATGTGTGGTCAAACTGTACAACGTACTTAAAATTAGCTAGTATATATAGTTGAACTAGCTATTTCAGTACGTGGTTGGCAATAATTGGGGAATGATTTCTAGCTTAATTAGTGAATTTTAGTTGCAAAAATTACATAGTGCTAATGATTTCTAGCTGCATATTTTGACAAAACGCAGTGTTACAAGGATCGACAAATGGCAACTTTACTAGATCAACAAATGTAAATCTTTCCAGTTTGACAAATGGCAACATACCCAATATGACAGATGCAAATCTTACCAAATTGTTTGTACGTGGTTGCACACGGGTCATCCAGAAGAACCGTTTGCGTTGAAGGGATGCACAAATCATGCGCTGCTCTCACTTTGCATACGGGTGTTCTATCTAAATCATTTGCGATCAAGAGCTGCAGAAATCCTGCTCGACACATTTTCTCTTGGCTTCCTGGGGAAGCTGTCGGTTTGCATACGGGTGTTCTAACTAAAATGTTTGCATTGAGTGTTTTATATTAAAAAAGCGAATTAAACTGCGGCTTGGGCGCCATTAATGGAGAGGACGCGAGCAAGGCGGGCGGCCATGGAAATCAAAGGGCTCGCTTCCCAGTGAGCCTGTGCAGCGTACAACTAGCACGCTTCCCGGTGAGCCTGCGCACTCGAGGACAGCTTGCACGCCTCTCGGTCAGCCTGCGCACCGGACGGCGCTCGCACGCCTCCCGTTCAGTCAATGTCAAGCAGCTGTCCGCACGGCACCTCCTACAACCATTAAAACCAAGACACGTGGCGTCACATGAATGGTTAACTGAATTTTGGATTTACTAGAATTTAAAAACCAGGCATGTCAATGTTTTGCCGGCAATCAACGGTGCCCCGGTGTTTGAAATTCATGCCCATTTCTTGCATGGGACCTAAGCATGCACCCAAGGACACAGATTTGTTTTTCAACCAATTTATATGCACTGGAGAATGTGCATGTAGTTCAAATTTCAATTATGCACATAAAACGCATTGAAAATTCAGTTAATGCATAAAAATGTCCAAACGAACCCCAAAAAATCACAAAAATTCACACAACACTCCTGTTGTTCTATGTTGAGATGAGAAAAAAATTTGAAAGCAATAAGAGGCAATGGATACCGTTTCGTCCCCTAAGGTGGGACGTTCCCTACCGAAAACCATGATGCTTGTTGTGAGAAGCTCCGATTTGTGAGAAGCATATACCCAAACCTGCCCCATATGGGACAAAACTTGTACCACGGCATGTTGATTCCGCTCCATGATAGCATGCCAAGTTTCATGAATTTCATACGAGTTTTGGATTTACTAGAATTTAAAAACCATGCATCTCAATGTTTTGCTGGCTATCAACGATGCCCCGGTGTTTGAAATTCATGCCCATTTCTTGCATGGGACCTAAGCATGCACCCAAGGACACATATTTAATTTTTCAACCAATTTATATGCACTTGACCATGGGCATGTAGTTCAAATTTGAATTATGCACATAAAATGCATTGAAAACTCAGTTAATGCATAAAAATGTCCAAACGAACCCCGAAAAATCACAAAAATTCACAACACTCCTGTTGTTCTATGTTGACACGAGATTTTTTTTGAAAGCAATAAGAGGCAATGGATATCGTTTCGTCCCCAAAGGTGGGATGTTCCCTGCCGAAAACCATCATGCTTGTTCTGAGAAGCTCCGGTTTGTGAGAAGCATATACCCAAACCTGCCCCATATGGGACAAAATGTGTACCACATCATGTTGATGCCGCTCCATGATAGCATGCCAAGTTTCATGAATTTCAGATGAGTTTTGGATTTACTAGAATTTTAAAACCACGCATCTCAATGTTTTGCGGCAATCAACGGAACCCCGGTGTTTGGAATTCATTCCCATTTCTTGCATGGGACCTAAGCATGCACCCAAGGACACAATTTTGATTTTTAAACCAATTTATATACAATGGAGCATGGGCATGTAGTTCAAATTTGAATTATGCACATAAAATGCATTGAAAACTCAGTTAATGCATAAAAATATCCAAACGAACCCCGAAAAATCACAAAAATTCACACAACACTCCTGTTGTTCTACGTTGACACGAGAAAAAAATTTGAAAGCAATAAGAGGCAATGGATACCGTTTCGTCCCCAAAGGTGGGACGTTCCCTACCGAAAACCATCATGCTTGTTGTGAGAAGCATATACCCAAACCTGCCCCATATGGGACAAAATTTGTACCACGGCATTTTGATGCCGCTCCATGATAGCATGCCAAGTTTCATGAATTTCAGACGAGTTTTGGATTTACTAGAATTTAAAAACCATGCATCTCAATGTTTTGCCGGCAATCAACGGTGCCCCGGTGTTTGAAATTCATGCCCATTTCTTGCATGGGACCTAAGCATGCACCCAAGGACACAGATTTGATTTTTCAACGAATTTATATGCATTGGAGCATGCGCATGTAGTTCAAATTTGAATTATGCACATAAAATGAAATGAAAACTCAGTTAATGAATAAAAATGTCCAAACGAACCCCGAAAAATCACAAAAATTCACACAACACTCTTGTTGTTCTATGTTGACACGAGAATTTTTTTTGAAAGCAATAAGAGGCAATGGATATCGTTTTGTCCCCAAAGGTGGGATGTTCCCTGTCGAAAACCATCATGCTTGTTGTGAGAAGCTCCGGTTTTTGAGAAGCATATACCCAAACCTGCCCCATATGGGACAAAATTTGTACCACGGCATGCTGATGCCACTCCATGATAGCATGCCAAGTTTCATGAATTTCAGATGAGTTTTGGATTTACTAGAATTTAAAAACCATGCATCTCAATGTTTTGCCGGCAATCAACGGTGCCCCGGTGTTTGAAATTCAGTCCCATTTCTTGCATGGGACCTAAGCATGCACCCAAGGACACAGATTTGATTTTTCAACCAATTTATATGCATTGGAGCATGCGCATGTAGTTCAAATTTGAATTATGCACATAAAATGCATTGAAAACTCAGTTAATGCATAAAATTTCCAAACAAACCCCGAAAAATCACAAAAATCCACACAACACTCCTGTTGTTCTATGTTGACACGACAAAAAAATTTGAAAGCAATAAGAGGCAATGGATATCGTTTCGTCCCCAAAGGTGGGATGTTCCCTATCGAAAACCATCATGCTTGTTGTGAGAAGCTCCAGTTTGTGAGAAGCATATACCCAAACCTGTCCCATATGGGACAAAATTTGTACCACGGCATGCTGATGCCGCTCCCTGATAGCATGCCAAGTTTCATGAATTTTATGCGAGTTTTGGATTTACTAGAATTTAAAAACCAAGCGTCTCAATGCTTTGCGGCAATCAACGGTGCCTCGGTGTTTGGAATTCATGCCCATTTCTTGCATGGGACCTAAGCATGCACCGAAGGACACAGATTTGAGTTTTTAACAAATTTATATGCACTGGAGTATGTGCATGTAGTTCAAATTTGAATTATGCACATAAAATGCATTGAAAACTCAGTTAATGCATAAAAATGTCCAAATGAACCCTGAAAAATCACAAAAATTCACACCACTCCTGTTGGTCTATGTTGACACGAGAATTTTTTTAAAGCAATAAGAGGCAATGGATATCGTTTCGTCCCCAAAGGTGGGATGTTCCCTGCCGAAAACCATCATGCTTGTTGTGAGAAGCTTCGGTTTGTGAGAAGCATATACCCAAACCTGCCCCATATGGGACAAAATGTGTACTACGGCATGTTGATGCCGCTCCATGGTAGCATGCCAAGTTTCATGAATTGCAGACGAGTTTTGGATTTACTAGAATTTAAAAACCATGCATCTCAATGTTTTGCCGGCAATCAACGGTGCCCCGGTGTTTGAAATTCATTCCCATTTCTTGCATGGGACCTAAGCATGCACCCAAGGACACAGATTTGATTTTTCAACCAATTTATATGCATTGGAGCATGCGCATGTAGTTCAAATTTGAATTATGCACATAAAGTGCATTGAAAACTCAGTTAATGCATAAAATGTCCAAACAAACCCCGAAAAATCACAAAAATTCACATAACACTCGTG
Organism: Triticum urartu; assembly: GCF_003073215.2. Classification (NCBI taxonomy): domain Eukaryota; kingdom Viridiplantae; phylum Streptophyta; class Magnoliopsida; order Poales; family Poaceae; genus Triticum; species Triticum urartu. The sequence goes on from NC_053022.1 coordinate 308,842,422, forward strand.
TTGTTCTATGTTGACACGAGAAAAATTTGAAAGCAATAAGAGGCAATGGATATCGTTTTTTCCCCAAAGGTGGGGCGTTCCCTATCGAAAACCATCATGCTTGTTGTGAGAACCTCCGGTTTGTGAGAAGCATATACCCAAACCTGCCCCATATGGGACAAAATTTGTACCACGGCATGTTGATGCCACTCCATGATAGCATGCCAAGTTTCATGAATTTCAGGCGAGTTTTGGATTTACTAGAATTTAAAAACCATGCATCTCAATGTTTTGCCGGCAATCAACGGTGTCCCGGTGTTTGAAATTCATTCCCATTTCTTGCATGGGACATAAGCATGCACCTAAGGACACATATTTGATTTTTCAACCAATTTATATGCACTGGAGTATGTGCATGTAGTTTAAATTTGAATTATGCACATAAAATGCAATGAAAACTCAGTTAATGCATAAAAATGTCCAAACGAACCCCGAAAAATCACAAAAATTCACACAACAATCCTGTTGTTCTACGTTGACACGAGAAAAAAATTTGAAAGCAATAAGAGGCAATGGCTATAGTTTCGTCCCCAAAGGTGGGACGTTCCCTACCGAAAACCATCATGCTTGTTGTGAGAAGCTCGAGTTTGTGAGAAGCATATACCCAAACTGGCCCATATGGGACAAAATTTGTACCACGGCATGTTGATTCCACTCCATGATAGCATGCCAAGTTTCATGAATTTCATACAAGTTTTGGATTTACTAGAATTTAAAAACCATGCATCTCAATGTTTTGCTGGCTATCAACGATGCCCCGGTGTTTGAAATTCATGCCCATTTCTTGCATGGGACCTAAGCGTGCACCCAAGGACACATATTTAATTTTTCAACCAATTTATATGCACTTGAGCATGTGCATGTAGTTCAAATTTGAATTATACATATAAAATGCATTGAAAACTCAATTAATGCATAAAAATGTCCAAACGAACCCCGAAAAATCACAAAAATTTACACCGCTCCTGTTGTTCTATGTTGACACGAGATTTTTTTTTGAAAGCAATAAGAGGCAATGGATATCGTTTCGTCCCCAAAGGTGGGATGTTCCCTGCCGAAAACCATCATGCTTGTTCTGAGAAGCTCCGGTTTGTGAGAAGCATATACCCAAACCTGCCCCATATGGGACAAAATGTGTACCACATCATGTTGATGCCGCTCCATGATAGCATACCAAGTTTCATGAATTTCAGACGAGTTTTGGATTTACTAGAATTTTAAAACCACGCATCTCAATGTTTTGCGGCAATCAACGGTGCCCCGGTGTTTGGAGTTCATTCCCATTTCTTGCATGGGACCTAAGCATGCACCCAAGGACACAGATTTGATTTTTCAACCAATTTATATACACTGGAGCATGGGCATGTAGTTCGAATTTGAATTATGCACATAAAATGCATTGAAACTCAGTTAATGCATAAAAATGTCCAAACGAACCCCGAAAAATCACAAAAATTCACAAAACACTCTTGTTGTTCTACGTTGACACGAGAAAAAAATTTGAAACCAATAAGAGGCAACGGATATCATTTCGTCCCCAAAGGTGGGACGTTCCCTATCGAAAACCATCATGCTTGTTGTGAGAAGCATATACCCAAACCTGCCCCATATGGGACAAAATTTGTACCACGGCATTTTGATGCCGCTCCATGATAGCATGCCTAGTTTCATGAATTTCAGACGAGTTTTGGATTTACTAGAATTTAAAAACCATGCATCTTAATGTTTTGCCGGCAATCAACGGTGCTCCGGTGTTTGAAATTCATGCCCATTTCTTGCATGGGACCTAAGCATGCACCCAAGGACACAGATTTGATTTTTCAACGAATTTATATGCATTGGAGCATGCGCATGTAGTTCAAATTTGAATTATGCACATAAAATGAATTGAAAACTCAGTTAATGCATAAACATGTCCAAACGAACCCCGAAAAATCACAAAAATTCACACAACACTCTTGTTGTTCTATGTTGACACGAGAAATTTTTTTGAAAGCAATAAGAGGCAATGGATATCCTTTCGTCCCCAACGGTGGGATGTTCCCTGTCGAAAACCATCATGCTTGTTGTGAGAAGCTCCGGTTTGTGAGAAGCATATACCCAAACCTGCCCCATATGGGACAAAATTTGTACCACGGCATGCTGATGCCGCTCCATGATAGCATGCCAAGTTTCATGAATTTCAGATGAGTTTTGGATTTACTAGAATTTAAAAACCATGCATCTCAATGTTTTGCCGGCAATCAACGATGCCCCGGTGTTTGAAATTCATTCCCATTTCTTGCATGGGACCTAAGCATGCACCCAAGGACACCGATTTGATTTTTCAACCAATTTATATGCATTGGAGCATGCGCATGTAGTTCAAATTTGAATTATGCACATAAAATGCATTGAAAACTCAGTTAATGCATAAAATTTCCAAACAAACCCCTAAAAATCACAAAAATCCACACAACACTCCCGTTGTTCTATGTTGACACGAGAAAAAAATTTGAAAGCAATAAGAGGCAATGGATATCGTTTCGTCCCCAAAGGTGGGATGTTCCCTGCCGAAAACCATCATGCTTATTCTGAGAAGCTCCGGTTTGTGAGAAGCATATACCCAAACCTGCCCCATATGGGACAAAATGTGTACCACATCATGTTGATGCCGCTCCATGATAGCATGCCAAGTTTCATGAATTTCAGACGAGTTTTGGATTTACTAGAATTTTAAAACCACGCATCTCAATGTTTTGCGGCAATCAACGGTGCCCCGGTGTTTGGAATTCATTCTCATTTCTTGCATGGGACCTAAGCATGCACCCAAGGACACAGATTTGATTTTTCAACCAATTTATATACACTGGAGCATGGGCATGTAGTTCGAATTTGAATTATGCACATAAAATGCATTGAAAACTCAGTTAATGCATAAAAATGTCCAAACGAACCCCGAAAAATCACAAAAATTCACAAAACACTCCTGTTGTTCTACGTTGACACGAGAAAAAAATTTGAAAGCAATAAGAGGCAATGGATATCGTTTTGTCCCCAAAGGTGGGACGTTCCCTACCGAAAACCATCATGCTTGTTGTGAGAAGCTACGGTTTGTGAGAAGCATATACCCAAACCTGCCCCATATGGGACAAAATTTGTACCACGGCATTATGATGCCGCTCCATGATAGCATGCCAAGTTTCATGAATTTCAAACAAGTTTTGGATTTACTAGAATTTAAAAACCATGCATCTCAATGTTTTGCCGGCAATCAACGGTGCCCCGGTGTTTGAAATTCATGCCCATTTCTTGCATGGGACCTAAGCATGCACCCAAGGACATAGATTTGATTTTTCAACCAATTTATATGCACTGGAGTATATGCATGTAGTTCAAATTTGAATTATGCACATAAAATGCATTGAAAACTCAGTTAATGCATAAAATGTCCAGACGAACCCCGAAAAATCACAAAAATTCATACCACTCCTGTTGTTCTATGTTGACACGAGAAATTTTTTTAAAGTAATAAGAGGCAATGGATATCGTTTCGTCCCCAAAGGTGGGATGTTCCCTGCAGAAAACCATCATGCTTGTTGTGAAAACTTCGGTTTGTGAGAAGCATATACCCAAACCTGCCCCATATGGGACAAAATGTGTACTACGGCATGTTGATGCCGCTCCATGGTAGCATGCCAAGTTTCATGAATTTCAGACGAGTTTTGGATTTACTAGAATTTAAAAACCATGCATCTCAATGTTTTGCCGGCAATCAACGGTGCCCCGGTGTTTGAAATTCATTCCCATTTCTTGCATGGGACCTAAGCATGCACCCAAGGACACAGATTTGAGTGTTCAACCAATTTATATGCACTGGAGCATGTGCATGTAGGTCAAATTTGAATTATGCACATAAAATGCATTGAAAACTCAGTTAATGCATAAAATGTCCAAACAGACCCCGAAAAATCACAAAAATTCACATAACACTCGAGTTGTTCTATGTTGACACGAGAAAAAAATTGAAAGCAATAAGAGGCAATGGATATCATTTTTCCCCCAAAGGTGGGACGTTCCCTATCGAAAACCATCATGCTTGTTGTGAGAAGCTCCGGTTTGTGAGAAGCATATACCCAAACCTGCCCCATATGGGACAAAATTTGCAGCACGGCATGTTGATGCCGCTCCATGATAGCATGCCAAGTTTCATGAATTTCAGGCGAGTTTTGAATTTACTAGAATTTAAAAACCATGCATCTCAATGTTTTGCCGGCAATCAACGGTGTCCCGGTGTTTGAAATTCATTCCCATTTCTTGCATGGGATGTAAGCATGCACCTAAGGACACATATTTGATTTTTCAACCAATTTATATGCACTGGAGTATGTGCATGTAGGTCAAATTTGAATTATGCACATAAAATGCATTGAAAACTCAGTTAATGCATAAAAATGTCCAAACGAACCCCGAAAAATCACAAAAATTCACACCACTCCTGTTGTTCTATGTTGACACGAGAAATTTTTTTGAAAGCAATAAGAGGCAATGGATATCGCTTCGTCCCCAAAGGTGGGATGTTCCCTGTCGAAAACCATCATGCTTGTTGTGAGAAACTCCGGTTTGTGAGAAGCATATCCCCAAACCTGCCCCATATGGGACAAAATGTGTACCATGGCATGTTGATGCCGCTCCATGATAGCATGCCAAGTTTCATGAATTTCAGACGAGTTTTGGATTTACTAGAATTTAAAAACCAGGCATCTCAATGTTTTGCCGGCAATCAACGGTGCCCCGGTGTTTGAAATTCATTCCCATTTCTTGCATGGGACCTAAGCATGCTCCCAAGGACACAGATTTGATTTTTAAACCAATTTATATGCATCGGAGCATGCACATGTAGGTCAAATTTGAATTATGCACATAAAATGCATTGAAAACTCAGTTAATGCATAAAAATGTCCAAACGAACCCCGAAAAATCACAGAAATTCACACAACACTCCTATTGTTCTATGTTGACACGAGAAAAAAAAATTGAAAGAAATAAGAGGCACTGAATATCGTTTCTTCCCCAAAGGTGGGACGTTCCCTACCGAAAACAATCATGCTTGTTGTGAGAAGCTCTAGTTTGTGAGAAGCATATACCCAAACCTGCCCCATATGGGACAAAATTTGTGCCACGGCATGTTGATGTCGCTCCATGATAGCATGCCAAGTTTCATGAATTTCAGGCGAGTTTTGGATTTACTAGAATTTTAAAACCAGGCATCTCAATGTTTTGCCGGCAATCAACGGTTCCCCGGTGTTTGAAATTCATTCTAATTTCTTGCATGGGACCTAAGCATGCACCCAAGGACACAGATTTGATTTTTAAAGCAATTTATATGCACTGGAGCATGTGCATGTAGTTCAAATTTGAACTATGCACATAAAATGCATTGAAAACTCAGTTAAAGAATAAAAATGTCCAAACGAACCCTGAATATTTCCAATTCTTTTATGATCACTGCAGATAAAAGGTCTAGCAATTCAAACACCGTCCACGGCCGTAGTGGCCCCACTATGTAATTCAAATCAAGACCAAAAATCAAGTAGATCCCACATAGTTTATTATAACCAACCGTGTGAGATGCAGCACAAAATATCTTGGGACCGTGTCTGAATAAGGGACCGCTTCTGATGACACTTTGTGCGCCAATTTTTTGGCTGAAGCGATTCCAAATTTTCGGCTTCCGTGGAAATATCTACCTTCCCTCCCCTCCCCCTTACCAAAAGCCACATTTCCCCTCTTTTCGCCTTCCTTTCCAAGTTGAAACCTTCACTCCTCGCTTGCAGCGCCGCCGCCTCCTCACCGGAGACCCTCCTTCATGCTGCTCGGCCTCGCCTATCCGGGCAAGTAATCCACACCCGACCCCCATCCTCCTCCTCCTTCCACATGCCACATGGCCCGACCGCTGGCGCGAGCGCGATACCTTCCACCCAAATCACTGACCCCTCCACCAAATAAGCGCCGGCCTAAGCCATGGTGCACGCAGTATAGCTAGGACCTCAAGGAGCATTTGGCAGCGGAGAAGCAAATCGTGGCCGCACGCACGGATGAGGCTGCGATGGCTGCCATTCATGCCGACCCCCAGATCTTGAAGAAGCACCTTGCCATTTGCTAGCTACGCCGGTTATGCATGCTCGGTTTACCCGTTGCGTGTGCTGCTCCTGCCTTTCCTTCACAAATTCTAGTGAATTGTGCTATCTAATTTTACCATGCAATATGTTCCTCTAGTGTATATGTTCTATATGTCATGCAGTTTGGTGCTCACTTAGTAATTGTTTTGTTAATTAGTTGTCGTCTTCAGTTAACTGTTTGGTTCAAATTTGCAAATGTGATGTTCAATTCTCCAGGCTGCAATTTTGTATTGTCTTCCATGTGAGAAATAAATTGAATTTATCTTTACAAAATTGTGGGTGCATTCTGTTATTGTATACCATGTGAGGAATAAATTGAATTTGGCTGTAGTAAATACATGACAAACAAATGCAATTGCTACAATTGGCTGTAGTTAACTGTTTGGTTAACTGTCTGATCTTCTATTAGGAGTATGTTATATTATGCAATGTGGTGCTCAGTTAATGTTTGGTTCATTTGTTGTGGTGTTTAGTTAACTGCTTGGTTCAATGTTATAGTGTGCAATGTGGTGCTCAGTTAATGTTTGGTTCATTTGTTGTTGTGTTTAGTTAGCTGCTTGGTTCAATTCTGCAATGCGATGTTCAATTGTCGTGGGTAGAATTTTGTATTGTTGTGCATGTGAGGAATAAATCGAATTTGGCTGCACTTAATACATGAGAAAGATATACAAGTGCTATATTTCCTAGTTCTTAATCATGCTTGGTTTGGATAAATGGGTTTTCCCTATGGCTTGAATTAATCTGATGAATCTGCAATGTGATTATTTTTCATCAACATATTTTACTGATAGCATGTGAATCCTTACTTAACCTGATGACTAACTACCTTATATGTGTTGTAGGGAAACAATGGGAAGCACTGAGGTTTACAATCGAGGTTAGCACGTGCATGGTCCGTTGTCTAATAGCACATTATTGTGCAATTGCAGGAACCATTCTAATATTTAGGTTCTTAACAATTTGGTCTTGCACATGTAGGTCCTGCTGTCAGAGGTTTTGACCCACTGTTCAACCCTTTTTGCATATGGGGAAATGAGTTGTCCATGAATATCAGTCAAGTCAAGAAACTCAAAAGGATTGTTAGGATAAAGAAATTAGCGACAAAAAACAAAAAGATCTATGTCTGTACAATGAAGAAGACATCAGTTCACTACAGGATGGTACTGACTATTATACCTTGCCTTTTTTTATTCCTTTGCCCCATTTCCAATATAGAGAAGATATTTATGCATATCCTTGTTTTCAGGCCTTTCCAAAGTAGTTCACTGATGATTACCTCTCAAACCACCCTTATGGTCAGGAGGCGAGGAAGGTATCCATACAACACCCATGGTTCAATATTGAAGTGTTCCTGAAGAGGACGAAGGATGGACGGTCAATCATACACAGGCAATGGCCTAAAGTTACAAAGACCTTCAACATCAATGAAGGCTCAATATTCGCCTTCTGCTTCAGCAGTTTTCCAGATGAGATACATTTGTCTGTGTACCATCTATGATGCTAATTTCGAAAGGTTATAAATGTTGCATCTGAAACTTGGTCTTGGTGTAGTTGTGTAATGGGGTAGCTGAGTGCTGAAGCTATATGATGTTGTACTCTGATGTATTTCAATTATGAAAATGAAATATATTGTGTGCTTAATATGAATTGTAAATTAGATTAATAAATGGATTATGAATAATCGGATAATTAGCCTGCTAGTGGCGAATTAGCCTGCTAATTGGGTTTTGCTATTGGAAATGGTTGTTAAAAAAATACCGTGGGAGATGACCTCAGGAAACACACACAGTTTGTAGGAATAAACCGTGTTGGATCAATGAACAATCACACAGGACCTTCTCTTGAAAACTGTTTGCGTTAGGCCACCTTGCGCAAACGTTTACCACATAAAAACTATGTGTGATGGACAGCCTTTGCCACATAGTTTCTTCCACGGACCGTGTGTGATATATTCAATAACGCAAGCGATTTAACAAAAAAAATTGTGTGTGATGTACCTGTGAACGAAAACGTTTTCCTTCGAGCGACTGTGTGGGATGTACATACGAACGGAAACTTTTAGCTGGGACTGACTGTGTGGGATGTACTTGCGACCGGAAACAATTTCGCCGTATAATTATATTTTTAGCTCTACTATACGTATTTCCGTATTTGAGCGCTCGCCGGTCGCACACGACCTCATTTTGCCGAACGTGTGTGCCAGGAGGGCATATCCCCGACGGTTTCTGGGTCGTGTGGGAAGGACCCCCCTATCGCCCACACTCACTTGGTGACGGTTCCAGATGCCGTCACAGAAAGGGGTTTTAAACCGTTTGTTTAGGAGCTCGTTGTACTAGTGTTTGCTTATTGAATCCATGCTAATTTGAATACTTATTTATTTTACGATTTGGTTTTGATTATTGAATGCTCAAATTGGAGATGTACTCCTATTTTGAATGCTCAAATTGGACCCCCACTATGCAAGGTGTATGCATTTGATTAGTTGATAGCTTATAGGGTTTTGGTTTTTGCAGAAATCTAGGAGCCCCTCCATCATCCTCGCTGTCGTCCTCGTCACCGACCCCCTCCGACCTCAAGGTGAGACCAGCCAAATCTCCATGTAAATATGAGTCCTATAAGATATTTTGAAATGTTTTTGCTCATATTTTCAACCATTGAAATGCAATGACCATCAAGTTTGAATGCTCATATGATGTAGATAAAAAACATGTATATCTTGTGTTGCTCAAATAGGATATGTGCTTGCCCAAGTGGCTGGTCATGTTTGCAGGTTACACCTACGAGTGGCCTAAGTTTTGCTGGAGTGTTGATTAATTTCCGTTCCGGCAAATTTCAGGCGCTCGATATGTCCTTTTTTAGCAAAGGTCATGCCAGCTTTTTCCGTGAATTTTGGCATGACTTGTGCTAGAATATGTAGGAAATATCGAGAGGATGAAGAATCCCGACTGTTGTCGTGGGTGTCGTTTCTCCTTGTGCTAGACCTTTGTTATGCACTAGGGGTAGGAGGAGTAACGACCATCACCGACGGTCGCAAATGACAGAGAGGAATCAGTGAGGGATAGACCGATAGTCAACCCATGATGAATAATAACGATCTAATTTAGTTTTTGTAGTACATATATTTAATTGTACAAGTTTAATCTTTGAATTATGAACATAGGAAATCTCGCCATCAGACAATGAAAGTCTCTTGGGGGAGTGCAACTGGTGCAACGATGACTGAGGTCTGTGCGACAGGCCTCACCTGGACGAAGATCGACACTTTAGCATTAAGCTCCAGGAGACCTTGATGTTGAAACGATACGCAACAACGACAAGTGTTTTTTTCGTAAGTAAGCACGACTTCAACTATTTCAACGTGTAATTTTCATCTTTTACCATTCGACTAGCTTATCCCATGCCATGCAAGACGCTATGTCTTGGAGAGGATGGGTTTTGAAGACCATGAAAGTTTCAAAACAAACAAAATTCACCTAAGGACCCATCATGGTATGGATTTTGAAGTAAATCTGTACAATTCTGAGAGTGTAACCCATTTTGGTTGCACAAATTGGGAAGCACTTTGCAAGATGTATGGTTTTTATGAGGGTATGCTTGTCAGCATGGATCTTGGTGATCCTGACATCGACCAAGACAATATGGACATTTGGGTCCTTGTTGACACGCTTCCAATTCTACCGCTATGTGAGTTTCTCAAACATAGTTATTAACTAATTTATATTGTTTATTTAAAAATAGTTGACAACATATTTCCATTGAGAGCTTATTTTCATTCTTCAAACAATGTGTGGAAGATGGTAGACAGAACCTACTACACTGATGGCTCAGAATTAACCTATCAGGAAAAAAATCATCTGATCGCATTTTGTACTGATCTTGAGAATTACAATATCTATTATCAAACTCCTCCACATTATGGTCAATACGTGCCACTAGTGCACGTGTTGAACTACGGTAACATCCATGGAGATGCCATGGTAAGATTTTTTACTATTACGACATCCGTGCATCTTTTGCAAAATTCTTCTAAAACTGAACTACATTGCTAACTACGAAGTTATTACTATGTTTTTCAACAAAAAATCCCAAAGGATTGTGTGCATCATCAGATGTATCAGAATGGTCGCCTTGATGTTTTGAACATACGGCCAGGTCATCCCACGAATCTCACCTATCCATATCGGATTTCTAAAACCAGTGAAGACATGAAAATCAAAGAATGGAAAAAATGTATGGACAGTCGTAAGGAGGTACTTGGAAGGAACATTGTGCGAAAGGCAAGAATTGGAGACATGATGATCTCCATTCTCCATAATGGAGACTCAGGGCCTATCTTGTTTTATGTTGTTTTACCTAAAAGAAGGTAGTAGGTCCTATGAGAGAGATGTAGGTCATAAATACAATGTGTTATTATGTGATACAGTGTGTTAGAGTTGATGATGATGAGGAGTTGTGATTATGACTAGTGACCAACTTGCTATATGATGTCTCATTGATGAAAATGATGATCATGAGTAGGTGTTATATGACAATGATGTATTATGATGATAAGTTGTTAATGATATGATGATGATATTTATTATATCATTGGGTGAAAGAACTGTGGACTAGTTTCAAGTGGATGTCCATCCACTTGAAACTAGTCCACGGTTCTTTCACCCAGTGATGTAATAACTCATTATGATGTAAAAACAATCTCTAAATTGATACTGTATGAAAACTTGTATAAAGGTGTATGAATACAACATGGAATAAAAAAGAAATATAATACGGAATAGTAGTAGTAGTGCAGGTTGTGAGAGGCGCTACTAGTAGTTACCAGTAGCGTCTTTTCAGGGAAGCGCTACTACTAAGTGGATATAGCAGTAGCGTGGTTGAGCCCACGCTACTGCTAAGCTTTAGCTGTAGCGCCGTACTAGTAGTGCCGCCACCCGCGCTACTGGTAGGCCTAAAACCCGCGGTACGGCTAGGCTTTTCCCTAGTAGTGTACCGCTCAACAGAGTAGTAACCGCACAGAGCGGTACTACCGCTCCGCAGAGTAGTAACCCAAAAATAATGCAATGGCATGAAGCCACGAGGCGGTAGTGCAGCCAGAGCGGTACTACCGCTCGTCCCAGCGGTACCACCATTGGGGTTGCAGCTCGGGGTTACTCGGAAGAAGAGCATGAACAGGGGAGAAGCAATAGAACGGGTACAACGGTACTACCGCCCACCTGAGCGACACTACCGCTTATAGGCAGTAGTGCTGCTCTCCACTGCCGCTTCACTTCCGCTGAGATTGCATCGGGACCTGGAGGGAGCGGCAGTGCAGCGGTAGTAGTGGGAGGTATTACCGCTTAAAGGATGTACTACCGCTTCGCACTACCGTTGCACTTCCGTGCAAACCCGACACGGAAGCCGAGTTCCCAAAAGCAGAGGTAGTAGCCGCGGTACTGGACAATGGTACTACTGCTTACAGGCGGTACTACCGCTAACCAGAGTGGTACTACCGCTTGTGGCCTCCAGCTCATAAGCACAACAACAAATGGCTACAAGAAAACCAGAACTGACATAACTTCTGCAAATGAGCTCTGAATTGAGCAAACTCAAGCTTGTTGGATAGAGGGCAAAAAAAGCTATCCAACAACTTGTTGGTTATAGTAAGAAGAGGCAGGGGTAAGCCTAAGATATAGAGGAGTGAAACCTCTATCGGTGAAGAACCGACAAAAACTCCAACATTGGAAACATCATAGAAGATGCATATGTGAACTCCGTTTTTGATGAACTTGAGCTTGTCATGAAGATGACCAAAAGCTCTAAACCTCACACAGAGAAAAACCAAACAAGAACCAAGGAAGATGATGCAAGGATGCAATGGTTTGAGCTCTCTACAAATGATACAGTCAAGCTACTAACTTGAGAGCCCCCCTTGATAGTACAACAAACGATCCTATAACCCGGTCTCCCAACTACCACCCTGAGACCGGTAAAATAGAAAACCTATCAAGGGAAAACCTTTGCCTTGCACATAGTCCACTTGAGCTTGATGATGACGATATTCACTTCCTCAAGTTGGACCACCTTTCTTGATTGAGTTGGCTCGATGAAGACTAGTTGACTGGTCCTTCATACTCCACTATGGGTGAGCTACTCTTCGGCACATCTTCGCAAGTCCATTGTCACCACAATGGACGGCAAGCTTCAAGCATGATCTCTTCGTGATGCTCCACTTGAACTTGCACACCGCAGTCTTGATGATGATCACCACTTGATGTCATCCTCCATGGGCTATATGAGATCTTCCTCTTGATGCAAGCCCATGGAAACATACCTAACCCCGCATAGAACTCTCACGTAGACCATGGGTTAGTACATAAAGTGTAATGGATAATGCTTACCATACCATGGGATCACTTGATCCCTCTCGGTGCATCTTGTACGCTTTGTGTGTTGATCAACTTGATTCACTCCTTGACTTAGTCTTGATCAACCTTGTATCATGTCTTCTCTCTGACCAAACTTTGGATAATTCCTTGAATAGCACCTTGGTCAACTCATAAACTCCTTGAAACCAACACATGGACTTCAAGAAATGCCTATGGAAAAATCTTTCAAATATAACTAAGGCAACCATTAGTCCATAGAGAATGTCATCAATTACCAAAACCACACATGGGGGCACTACATGTTCTTTCACAACACATGATTGACTTCAATGTGATGGTGCTTTTCGAGTACCCGATCTCGAGCCCTGGGGTGAAAGTCCTAGGTATGACTCTAGTTGGTTATACATGACAATGACCATGTTTTGTGTCATGACCTTGTTGAAGGCATTGCTTGGAAATGCTCAGGCTTGTTCTTCAGGGTGAACCCTATACTCTGACCTTTGATGGTTGGATCCGGTGATGGTGACGCTTGAGCGTCGTTCCCTTTTTGAAAGCGTTGCAGTTGAAGAACCTCGTAGCCCTTGTGGTGTCTGATACGTCTCCAACGTATCTATAATTTTTGATTGTTCCATGATATTATATTATCCATCTTGGACATTATTAGGCTTTATTATACACTTTTATATTATTTTTGGGACTAACCTATTAACCCAGAGCCCAGTGCCAGTTTCTGTTTTTTCCTTGTTTTAGAGTATCACAGAAAAGGAAAATCAAACGGAGTCCAATTGACCTGAAACTTCACGAAACTTATTTTTGGAAGGAAAGCAACCCGGGACACTTGGAGTCCGCGTCAAGGAAGCTTCGAGGAAGCCACGAGGTAGGGGGGCATGCCCACCCCCTGGGCGCGCCCTCCACCCTCGTGGGACCCTCGTGGGCCCCTCGTGGCTCCCCTGACGTACTTCTTCCGCCTATATATATCCATATACCCTAAAACAATCGGGGAACACAATAGATTGGGAGTTCCGCCGCCAGAAGCCTCCGTAGCCACCAAAAACCAATCTAGACCCGTTCCGGCACCCTGCTGGAGGGGGCAATCCCTCTCCGGTGGCCATCTTCATCATCCTGGTGCTCTCCATGACGAGGAGGGAGTAGTTCTCCCTCGGGGCTGAGGGTATGTACCAGTAGCTATGTGTTTGATCTCTCTCTCTCTCTCTCTCTCGTGTTCTTGGGGTGGTCTGATCTTGATGTATCGCGAGCTTTGCTATTATAGTTGGATCTTATGATGTTTTCTTCCCCCTCTACTCTCTTGTAATGGATTGAGTTCCCCCTTTGAAGTTATCTTATCAGATTGAGTCTTTAAACATTTGAGAACACTTGATGTACGTCTTGCCGTGCGTATCTGTGGTGACAATGGGATACCACGTGATTCACTTGATGTATGTTTTGGTGATCAACTTGCGGGTTCCGCCCATGAACCTATTCATAGGGGTTGGCACATGTTTTCGTCGTGATTCTCCGGTAGAAACTTTGGGGCACTCTTTGAGGTTCTATGTGTTGGTTGAATAAATGAATCTGAGATTGTGTTATGCATATCGTATAATCATACCCACGGATACTTGAGGTGACATTGGAGTATCTAGGTGACATTAGGGTTTTGGTTGATTTGTGTCTTAAGGTGTTATTCTAGTACGAACTCTAGGGCTGTTTGTGACACTTATAGGAATAGCCCAACATATTGATTGGAAAGAATAACTTTGAGGTGGCTTCAGACCCTACCATAATCTCTTCGTTTGTTCTCCTCTATTAGTGACTTTGGAGTGACTCTTTGTTGCATGTTGAGGGATAGTTATGTGATCAAATTATGTTATTATTGTTGAGAGAACTTACACTAGTGAAAGTATGAAACCTAGGCCTTGTTTCAACGCATTGCAATACCGTTTACGCTCACTTTTATCATTAGTTACCTTGCTGTTTTTATATTTTCAGATTACAAAAACCTTTATCTACCATCCATATACCACTTGTATCACCATCTCTTCGCCGAACTAGTGCACCTATACAATTTACCATTGTATTGGGTGTGTTGGGGACACAAGAGACTCTTTGTTATTTGGCTGCAGGGTTGCTTGAGAGAGACCATCTTCATCCTACGCCTCCTACGGATTGGTAAACCTTAGGTCATCCACTTGAGGGAAATTTGCTACTGTCCTACAAACCTCTGCACTTGGAGGCCCAACAACGTCTACAAGAAGAAGGTTGTGTAGTAGACATCAAGCTCTTTTCGGCGCCGTTGCCGGGGAGGTTAGCGATTGAAGGTATATCTTTAGATCTTGCAATCGAATCTTTTTGTTTCTTGTTTTATCACTAGTTTAGTTTATAAAATAAAACTATAAAAAAATGGAATTGAGTATGCCTCATACGCTTCATTTTTTTAATATCTTTCGTGAGTATGATGGAAAGGAAAATTGTGCCAAAGTGTTAGAAGAAGAATGCATTACAATGTTTGGCACTAAATATTTTAATGATGAGCATGATTGCAATGTTGTTAGTATGAATTCCTTGAATATCCATGATGCTAATGACATGCAAAGCCACAAGCTTGGGGAAGCTATGTTTGATGAAGATGATATTTTTTGTCCCCCAAGTTTTGATGAGCAAGTTTATTATGATGATCGCATGCCTCTTACTTATGATAATTATGAAAGTGGATTTGGAGAGGTCATGACTTTATTTTGTGATGAATCCACTATTTCGAAAGAGGTTCCAATTGATTATGAGAACAAAGTTACTATTTATGATGATTATTGTGATGACTTGTATGCTATAAAGAATAATGATATCCATGAAACTTGTCATCATGATTTTAACTTTCAATTGGATTATGCCTCACATGATAGTTATTTTGTTGAGTTTGCTCCCACTACTATTCATGAGAAGAATTTTGCTTGTGTGGAGAGTAATAAAATTTCTATGCTTGTAGATCACGAAAAGAATGCTTTAGGTGCTGGTTATATTGTTGAATTCATTCATGATGCTACTGAAAATTATTATGAGGGAGGAATATATGCTTGTAGGAATTGCAATAATATCAAGTTTCCTCTCTATGTGCTTAAAGTTTTGAAGTTATGCTTGTTTTACCTTCCTATGCAAGTTGATTCTTGTTCCCACAAGTTGTTTACTCACAAAATCCCTATGCATAGGAAGTAGGTTAGACTTAAATGTGCTAGCCATATTCTTCATGATTCTCTCTTTATGTTACAATTCTTATATTTTATGTGAGCATCGTTGAAATTATCATGCCTAGCTAGGGGCGTTAAACGATAGCGCTTGTTGGGAGCCAACCCAAATTTATTTTTGTTACTTGCTTTTTGCTCCTGTTTAGTAATAAATAATTTATCTAGCCTCTTTTATTATTGAGTTTTTTTATGTTTTAATTAGTGTTTGTGCCAAGTAGAACCGTTGGGAAGACTTGGGGAAAGTCTTGTTGATCTTACTGTAAAAAACAGAAACTTTAGCGCTCACGAGAATTGCTGCAATTTTTATATGGAGAGTGCTATTTAGTTAATTCTTTTTGAAGATGATTAATAGACAAATTCCTCAGGTCCAGCAATTTATTTGAGAATTTTATGAGTTCCAGAAGTATACGTTTGATCGAGATTACTACAGACTGTTCTGTTTTTGACAGATTCTGTTTTCGATGTGTTGTTTGCTTATTTTGATGAATCTATGGCTAGTAAAATAGTTTATAAACCATAAATAAGTTGGAATACAGTAGGTTTAACACTAATATAAATAAATAATTAGTTCATTATAGTACCTTGAAGTGGTGATTTATTTTCTTATACTAATGGAGCTCACGAGTTTTCTACTTTAAGTTTTGTGTTGTGAAGTTTTCAAGTTTTGGGTAAAGATTCGATGGATTATGGAATAAGAAGTGGCAAGAGCCTAAGCTTGGGGATGCCCAAGGCACCCCAAGGTAATATTCAAGGACAACCAAAAGCCTAAGCTTGGGGATGCCCCGGAAGGCATCCCCTCTTTCGTCTTCGTTCATCGGTAACTTTACTTGGAGCTATATTTTTATTCGCCACATGATATGTGTTTTGCTTGGAGCGTCAATTTATTTTATTTTGTTTTTCTTGCTGCTTGAATAAAATACCAAGATCTTAAATTATTAAATGTTAGAGAGTCTTCACATAGCTGCATGATTATTCGACCACTCATTGACCTTCACTTGTATCTTTCGGAGTAGTTTGTCGTTTGCTCTAGTGCTTCACTTATATCTTTTTAGAGCACGGTGGTGGTTTTATTTTGAAGAATTAGATGAACTCTCATGCTTCACTTAGATTATTTTGAGAGTCTTAAATAGCATGGTAATTTTCTTAAATAATCCTAATATGCTAGGTATTCAAGAATAGTAAAAAAATTCTTATGAGTGTTTTGAATACTAAGAGAAGTTTGATGCTTGATGATTGTTTTGAGATATGGAGGTAATAATATCAAAGTCGTGCTAGTTGAGTAGTTGTGAATTTGAGAAATGCTTGTGTTGAAGTTTGCAAGTCCCGTAGCATACACGTATGGTAAACATTGTGTAACAAATTCGAAACATGAGGTGTTATTTGATTGTCTTCCTTATGAGTGGCGGTCGGGGAAGAGCAATGGTCTTTTCCTACCAATCTATCCCCCTAGGAGCATGCGCATAGTGCTTGGTTTTTGATGACTTGTATATTTTTGCAATAAGTATGTGAGTTCTTTATGACTAACGTTAAGTCCATGGATTATACGCACTCTCACCCTTCCATCATTGCTAGCCTCTTCGGTACCGTGCATTGCCCTTTCTCACATTGAGAGTTGGTGCAAACTTCGCCGGTGCATCCAAACCCCGTGATATGATACGCTCTTTCACACATAAACCTCCTTATATCTTCCTCAAAACAGCCACCATACCTACCTATTATGGCATTTCCATAGCCATTCCGAGATATATTGCCATGCAACTTTCCACCATTCCGTTTATTATGACACGCATCATCATTGTCATATTGCTTTGCATGATCATGTAGTTGACATCGTATATGTGGCAAAGCCACCATTCATAATTTTTCATACATGTCACACTTGATTCATTGCAATCCCGGTACACCACCAGAGGCATTCATATAGAGTCATATCTTGTTCTAAGTATCGAGTTGTAATTCTTGAGTTGTAAGTAAATAGGAGTGTGATGATCATCATTCATAGAGCATTGTCCCAAAAAGAAAAAAAAAGAAAAAAAAGAAAGTCCAAATAAAAAAGGGAAAGGCCAAATAAAAAAATAAAATAAAAAATAAAAGGGACAATGCTACTATCCTTTTTTCCACACTTGTGCTTCAAAGTAGCACCATGATCTTTATGATAGAGAGTCTATTGTTTTGTCACTTTCATATACTAGTGGGGATTTTTCATTATAGAACTTGGCTTGTATATTCCAACAATGGGCCTCCTCAAGTGCCCTAGGTCTTCGTGAGCAAGCGAGTTGGATGCACACCCACTTAGTTTCTTTTGTTGAGCTTTCATACATTTATAGCTCTAGTGCATCCGTTGCATGGCAATCCCTACTCCTTGCATTAACATCAATCAATGGGCATCTCCATAGCCCATTGATTAGCCTCGTTGATGTGAGACTTTCTCCTTTTTTGTCTTCTCCACATAACCCCCATCATCATATTCTATTCCACCCATAGTGCAATATCCATGGCTCGCGCTCATGTATTGCGTGAAAGTTTATAGGTTTGAGATTACTAAAGTGTGAAACAATTGCTTGGCTTGTCATCAGGGTTGTGCATGATGAGAGCATTCTTATGTGACGAAAATGGAGCATGACCAAACTATATGATTTTGTAGGGATGAACTTTCTTTGACCATGTTATTTTGAGAAGACATAATTGCTTAGTTTGTATGCTTGAAGTATTATTATTTTTATGTCAATATGAACTTTTATCTTGAATCTTTTGGATCTGAATATTCATACCACAATTAAGAAGAATTACATTGAAATTATGCCAAGTAGCATTCTACATCAAAAATTCTGTTTTTATCATTTACCTACTCGAGGACGAGCAGGAATTAAGCTTGGGGATGCTGATACGTCTCCAACGTATCTATAACTTTTGATTGTTCCATGCTATTATATTATCCATCTTGGACATTATTGGGCTTTATTATACACTTTTATATTATTTTTGGGACTAACCTATTAACCCAGAGCCCAGTGCTAGTTTCTGTTTTTTCCTTGTTTTAGAGTATCGCAGAAAAGGAAAATCAAACGGAGTCCAATTGGCCTGAAACTTCATGGAACTTATTTTTGGAAGGAAAGCAACCCGGAAGACTTGGAGTCCACGTCAAGGAAGCTTCGAGGAAGCCACGAGGTAGGGGGCACGCCCACCCCCTAGGCGCGCCCTCCACCCTCGTGGCTCCCCTGACGTACTTCTTCCGCCTATATATATCCATATACCCTAAAACGATCGAGGAACACAATAGATCAGGAGTTCCGCCGCCAGAAGCCTCCATAGCCACCGAAAACCAATCTAGACCCGTTCCAGCACCCTGTCGGAGGGGGCAATCCCTCTCCGGTGGCCATCTTCATCATCTCGGTGCTCTCCATGACAAGGAGGGAGTACTTCTCCCTCGGGGCTGAGGGTATGTACCAGTAGCTATGTGTTTGATCTCTCTCTCTCTCGTGTTCTTGAGGTGGTACGATCTTGATGTATCGTGAGCTTTGCTATTATAGTTGGATCTTATGATGTTTTCTTCCCCCTCGACTCTCTTGTAATGGATTGAGTTTCCCCTTTAAAGTTATCGGATTGAGTCTTTAAAGATTTGAGAACACTTGATGTATGTCTTGCCGTGCGTATCTGTGGTGACAATGGGATACCACGTGATTCACTTGATGTATGTTTTGGTGATCAACTTGTGGGTTCCGCCCATGAGCCTATGCATAGGGGTTGGCACACGTTTTCGTCGTGATTCTCCGGTAGAAACTTTGGGGCACTCTTTGAGGTTCTATGTGTTGGTTGAATAGATGAATCTGAGATTGTGTGATGCATATCGTATAATCATACCCACGGATACTTGAGGTGACATTGGAGTATCTAGGTGACATTAGGGTTTTGGTTGATTTGTGTCTTAAGGTGTTATTCTAGTACGAACTCTAGGGCTGTTTGTGACACTTATAGGAATAGCCCAACGGAATGATTGGAAAGAATAACTTTGAGGTGGTTTCGTACCCTACCATAATCTCTTCGTTTGTTCTCCGCTATTAGTGACTTTGGAGTGACTCTTTATTGCATGTTGAGGGATAGTTATGTGATCCAATTATGTTATTATTGTTGAGAGAACTTGCACTAGTGAAAGTATGAACCCTAGGCCTTGTTTCAACGCATTGCAATACCGTTTACGCTCACTTTTATCATTAGTTACCTTGCTGTTTTTATATTTTCAGATTACAAAAACCTTTATCTACCATCCATATACCACTTGTATCACCATCTCTTCGCCGAACTAGTGCACCTATACAATTTACCATTGTATTTTGTGTGTTGGGGAAACAAGAGACTCTTTGTTATTTGGTTGTAGGGTTGCTTGAGACAGACCATCTTCATCCTGCGCCTCCTACGGATTGATAAACCTTAGGTCATCCACTTGAGGGAAATTTGCTACTGTCCTACAAACCTCAGCACTTGGAGGCCCAACAATGTCTACAAGAAGAAGGTTGTGTAGTAGACTTCAGTGTCAAGGCAGGATTGGTGCGGGATATGGTCATTGTTGTGGTTTGTTGATCGCTATGTATTTTTTCCATGCTAATGCATAACTTTAATCTTATATGACTTTGCTATTACCGAAAAAGGCTTTCGCCCTGCTTTATAAATAAAGCAACCACCGAGCACAAACTCCACAAGGAATCATCCGAAACATACACACACCCAACGCCACCGCGCGAAGGTCCAAAACAAATGCACGAAACACAACACACAACACAGGTTCAGCTGTGGGCACAACACAACAAACCCAACAAATCAACAGGGAACGCACAGACAACAAACGACAGCGGCGTCGATGATGAAGAAGAGCTAATCTGGCTTAGGCGGTGGTGGGGGTAGCGGCGGGGCCATCCGCAGAGCCATCGCGCGAAGCTGTGTGATGATGGAGGTGATGGCGTCTCTCTCCCTGGGGTGGCTAAGCGGCCGCCAAAGCTGCAAGTAACCAGACCATTTGAACAAAGCGTCAGTAGCACGATGAAGAGGGATATGCTTAATCACAAGTTTATTCCTAACAGTCCACATCGTCCAGGCAAGGACCCCAATGGTCAGCCACCTAATGTGGCGCAACTGGGGGGGTGGGGGTCGCCTGGAGTTCGGCAAAGAGAGCGGGGAAGTTGGTATGAGCCCAGCTTCCACCCTCAATCTCGCGTAAACAGCTCCATAGGAACTGCGCAGACACGCAGGTGAAGAAGATATGGTTCAAATCTTCTTCAGGCCCATAGAGCGGGCAACGCCCATCACCAGGGCCATTGCGCTTCAGAACCTCAACGCTAGAAGGGAGGCGGCCGCGAATCCACTGCCACACGAAGATCCTAATTTTCAAGGGGAGGCGAATCTCCGAAATGGAGGAGAGAGCCTCATGGCCGAGCGAGGGGGCGATGGCCAGATAGAGAGACTTGGTGGAGAATTGACCAGACGGCTCGAGGCGCCACCTGGCACGGTCATCGTCAGACGTGAGGTCCGGCTCATGGAGAGCAATACAGTCAAGCAAATCCTGCTAGTCCGCATTCTTAGTAGGACCAAAGGGCCTCCGGAACACAAGCCACCCTAAGTCAATAAGGGCGGTCGCCACGGAGATCTGAGGGGCAACCGCGATGGAGAACAGGCCTGGAAAGCAGACCGCCAGGGGCGTATCACCAGTCCAGCGATCGAACCAGAACAGCGTGGCGGTACCGGAACCAATCACGATCGAGGTCCCGATCCGAAGGACACGGAGGAGCTGAATGATGGATTGCCAGAACTGGGAGCCCCCAGATCGCTGAGAGAAGGCGAGAGGCTGGCCTCGGAGGTTTTTCTGCCGAATGATGCATAGCCACAGGCCACCATCGCCGTTGCTAATCCTCCAGAGCCACCGAGTCAGAAGGGCAATATTCATGCATTTGGAGGACATAATCACGAGGCGGCCCTGGTCGCGAGGTTTGCAGATCTTAGACCACCTGACCATGTGGTATTTCTGCTTAGCACCCTCGCCGGCCCATAAGAAGCGTCCTTGAATGGTGGCAATCTCGTGATGAAGAGTCTATGGAAGGCTATAGAAACTCATGATGAATAATAGGAGTCTGGAGAGGGACGAGTTAATGAGCACCAAATAGGCTACTTTCGAGAGCCACCGACCCTGCCAGGGCTCAATTCGGTGTTGGAGCTTCCCCATCATGGGGCGTAGCTCAGCCACCGTAAGCCTGGTGTCACTAATGGGTATCCCCAGATAAGTCGTGGGGAAGCTCCCAAGCTGGCAGTTAAGCCGATCCGCTATGCTCTGTCGCTCGTCTTGGGCGTAGCCCAAGACCATAACCTCACTCTTGTCGAAGTTGATCTTAAGGCCGGACATCTGCTGGAAGCACAATAAGAGGAACTTGAGGTTCAAAATATCACTCTCAGAGCCCTCCACCATGATAATGGTGTCGTCCGCATATTGGAGGAGGGAGACCCCATAGCCTCCAACAAGTTGCGGGACAATCCCCTTAATGTGTCCCGCCACCTTGGCCTTATCGAGAATGGCCGCCAGCGCATCAACCACTATGTTGAATGGGAATGGGGAGAAGGGGACGCCCTGGCGGACCCCACAGAACATGGGGAAGAATGGGCCGATCTCCCCATTAATGTTCACTGATGTGTGGCCAGAAGAGACCATCTGCATAACTCTGGTCACCCACCTATCGTCGAAGCCTTTCCGAAGCAAACATTCCCGAAGGAAGGTCTAGCTGACCGTGTCATAAGCCTTGTGGAAGTCCAGTTTCAGGAAGACTGCCTTGAGGTGTTTGGAGTGCACCTCATGGAGAGCTTCGTGGAACACTAGGACTCCATCAAGGATACAGCGGCCCTGGATGAAGGCCGATTGATCAGGGTGAGTGATCTGGTCAGCTATAGGGGCCACCCTAATGGCGTACCCCTTGCGAGGATGCGGAACATGACGTTAATCACTGTAATCGGCCAAAATTGTCGAATGTCCGAGGCACTGATACGTCTCCAACGTATCTATAATTTTTGATTGCTCCATGCTATATTATCTACTGTTTTGGACATTATTGGGCTTTATTATCCACTTTTATATTATTTTTGGGACTAACCTATTAACCGGAGGCCTAGCCCAGAATTGCTGTTTTTTTGCCTATTTTAGGGTTTCGAAGAAAAGGAATATCAAACGGAGTCCAAACGGAATGAAACCTTCGGGAACGTGATTTTCTCACCGAACATGATCCAGGAGACTTGGACCCTATGTCAAGAAACGAAGGAGGAGGCCACGAGGTAGGGGGGCGCGCCTACCCCCCAGGCGCGCCCTCCACCCTCGTGGGCCCCTTGTTGCTCCACCGACGTACTCCTTCCTCCTATATATACCTACGTTCCCCCAAACGATCAGATACGGAGCCAAAACCCTAATTCCACCGCCGTAACTTCCTGTATCCACGATATCCCATCTTGGGGCCTGTTCCGGAGCTCCGCCGGAGGGGGCATCCATCAGGGCTTCTACATCAACACCATAGCCTCTCCGATGAAGTGTGAGTAGTTTACCTCAGACCTTCGGGTCCATAGTTATTAGCTAGATGGATTCTTCTCTCTTTTTGGGTCTCAATACAATGTTCTCCCCCTCTCTTGTGGAGATCTATTCAATGTAATCTTCTTTTTGCGGTGTGTTTGTTGAGACCAATGAATTGTGGGTTTATGATCAAGAGTATCTATGAACAATATTTGAATCTTCTCTGAATTCTTTTATGTATGATTGGTTATCTTTGCAAGTCTCTTCGAATTACCAGTTTGGTTTGGCCTACTAGATTGATCTTTCTTGCAATGGGAGAAGTGCTTAGCTTTGGGTTCAATCATGCGATGTCCTTTCCCAGTGACAGTAGGGGCAGCAAGGCACATATTGTATTGTTGCCATCGAGGATAACAAGATGGGGTTTTCATCATATTGCATGAGTTTATTCCTCTAGATCATGTCATCTTGCTTAAGGTGTTACTCTGTTTTCATGAACTTAATACTCTAGATGCATGCTTGCTACGTCTTGAGCTTGCGTTGGTTTTCCCCGAAGAGGAAGGGATGATGCAGCAGAGTAGCGTAAGTATTTCCCTCAGTTTTTGAGAACCAAGGTATCAATCGAGTAGGAGGCCACGCTCAAGTCCCTCGTACCTGCACAAAACGATAGCTACTCGCAACCAATGCGATTAGGGATTGTCAATCCCTTCACGGTCACTTACGAGAGTGAGATCTGATAGATATAATATTTTTGGTATTTTTGGTATAAAGATGCAAAGTAAAAAGTAAAGGCAAAGTAAAAATCAAAACAAGATTAAAGTGATGGAGATTGATATGATGAGAAAAGACCCGGGGGCCATAGGTTTCACTAGTGGCTTCTCTCAAGAGCATAAGTATTCTACGGTGGGTGAACAAATTACTGTTGAGCAATTGACAGAATTGAGCATTGTTATGAGAATATCTAGGCATGATCATGTATATAGGCATCACGTCCGTGACAAGTAGATCGAAACGATTCTGCATCTACTACTATTACTCCACTCATCGACCGCTATCTAGCATGCATCTAGAGTATTAAGTTAAAAATAGAGTAACGCCTTAAGCAAGATGACATGATGTAGAGAGATAAATTCATGCAATATGAAATAAACCCCACCTTGTTATCCTCGATGGCAACGATGCAATACGTGCCTTGCTGCCCCTTCTGTCACTGGGAAAGGACACCGCAAGATCGAACCCAAAGCTAAGCACTTCTCCCATGGCAAGAACTACCAATCTAGTTGGCCAAACCAAACGGATAATTCAAAGAGACTTGCAAAGATAACCAATCATACATAAAAGAATTCAGAGAAGATTCAAATATTATTCATAGATAGACTTGATCATAAACCCACAATTCATCGGTCTCAACAAACACACCGCAAAAACAAGATTACATCGAATAGATCTCCACAAGAGAGGGGGGGAACTTTGTATTGAGATCCAAAAAGAGAGAATAAGCCATCTAGCTACTAACTATGGACCCGAAGGTCTGAGGTAAACTACTCACACTTCATCGGAGAGGCTATGATGATGTAGAAGCCCTCCGTGATGACGGCCCTCTTCCGGCGGAGCTCCGGAACAAGCCCCAAGATGGGATCTCGTGGATACAGAAAGTTGCGATGGTGGAATTAGGTTGTTGGCTCCTGTTCTGATCGTTTGGGGGTACGTATGTATATATAGGAGGAAGGAGTACGTCGGTGGAGCACCGAGAGGCCCACGAGGCAGGGGGCGCGCCCTATGGGGGGGCGCCCCCCACCCTCGTGATCTCCTCTTTAACCCTTGTTTGAGGCCATATAGTGCCTTGTTGAGATTGTACACCATATCAGGATGTTTTGGATCTTCAAAGCCAGGCGGTTGTGCAACATACACTTCTTCGTCAATCTTGCCATTGAGAAAAGCGCTCTTCACATCCATTTGATGCAGAAGAATGTTATGATGATTTGCATAGGCCAGCAGTATGCGTATGGCTTCAAGTCTAGCCACAGGAGCAAATGTCTCATCGAAGTCAATCCCTTCAACTTGAGTATATCCTTGAGCAACGAGATGAGCTTTGTTTCTGACAACTTGACCATGCTCATCTTGCTTGTTGTGACGTATCCATTTGGTGCCTATTATATTGTGCTTGCGAGGATCAGGATGCTTAACCAGCTCCCATACATTATTCAGCTCGAACTGTTGAAGCTCTTCTTGCATAGCTTGAATCCATTCAGGTTCCATGAAGGCTTCATCAACTTCCTTGGGTTCAGATATTGAGACAAATGCGAAGTGTGCATAGAAATTTGCTAGCTGTGTTGCCCTTGAACGAGTGAGTGGACCTGGTGCATTGATGCTATCAATTATTCTCTCAATCTGCACTTCATTTGCAACACGAGGATGTACAGGACGAAGATTTTGCTCTTGCTGATCATTTTCATCGTTAGAAGGATTGTCTTCAGGCGGAGCATTGTCTTCAGGTTGATCAGGTGCGGAGATGATAAGTTCCTCTTCAGGCTGAGCTTCAGATGGTATGATTTCTCCAGTTCCCATAAGTTTGATTGATTCACTGGATGGAACTTCATCTAGCACATTTGGCAGGTGCTCTCTTTGCGAGCCGTTAGTCTCATTGAACCGCACATCCACAGTTTCAACCACTTTATAGTGAAAGAGGTTGAAGACTCTGTAGGAGTGTGAATCCTTTCCATATCCAAGCATAAAACCTTCATGTGCTTTTGGTGCAAATTTTGAAGTGTGATGTGGATCCTTGATCCAGCACCTGGCACCAAATACTCTGAAGTAACTGACATTTGGCTTCTTGCTAGTAAGGAGCTCATAGGAGGTCTTGTTCAGAACCTTGTGAAGATAAACACGGTTGATGATATGGCATGCAGTATCAATGGCTTCAGGCCAGAATTTTCTTGGAGTCTTGTATTCATCAAGCATCGTCTGAGCCATCTCAATAAGTGTTATGTTCTTGCGTTTGACGACGCCATTCTGCTGTGGCGTGTACGGAGATGAGAATTCATGTGTGATGCCCAAACTATCAAGATATGTATCTAGGCCAGTGTTCTTGAATTCAGTGCCATTGTCACTTCTGATGTGCTTTATCTTGATGCCATAGTTGTTCATTGCTCGATTGGCGAAGCGTCTGAAGACATCCTGCACTTCAGTCTTGTAGAGGATTATATGCACCCAAGTATATCTTGAATAATCATCAACAATGACAAAGCCATAGAGACAAGTAGTAGTAGTAAGAGTTGAGTAATGAGTGGGACCAAAAAGATCCATGTGGAGTAGTTCGAAGGGTTGAGTCGTTGTCATGATTGTCTTCGAGAGATGCTTGGCCCTCGTCATCTTTCCTGCTTCACAGGCACCGCATAAGTGATCCTTCTTGAACTTGACGCCCTCGATGCCTATGACATGCTTCTTTCTTGCAAGAGTGTGCAAGTTCCTCATGCCAGCATGCCCTAGCCTCCGATGCCAGAGCCAGCATTCTGAAGCTTTTGCTAGAAGACATACGACAAGCTGTGGTCCTGCTGAGAAATCTACCACGTACAAATCATATTTCCGATACCCTTCAAACACTAGAGACTTGTCAGATTTCATTAGAACAAGGCAACGATATTTTCCAAACATCACAATCATGTTTAAATCGCAAAGCATTGAGACAGACATTAAGTTGAAACCAAGGGATTCAACAAGCATGACTTTATCCATGTGTTGATTCTTTGAGATTGCAACTCTACCTAGACCCAATACCTTACTTTTACCAGTGTCAGCAAATGTGATGTGAATTTTGTCAGATGGACGTAAGGTTGAGTCCATAAGAAGACTTCGCTTGCCAGTCATGTGATTAGTACATCCACTATCAATAATCCATTCTGAAGCAGCTGGTGTCGTACCCTACAGTGCAGTTAGGGGGATAGGCTTCACGAAGAGAATTGTGAAGCAAAAACATTTGACGAGCCAGTGGATTATGAAATCTTAGATCGAGATTAGGACTGATAGGGAAAGTAGCAAGCGACTCAGGAACAAAGTACATAATAAGACCATTTGGGCATTTGATCTTGCGCCCTACAAGATGTTTAAGGTCCCCAGCAATAGCTTCAGACGATTTTGGTTTTCGCTGGAGACCTTTCCCTGCAAAAGAGAGTTAAGCTTTCTTATCCACCCACATCTTCAAGGGTGGCTTCGAAGCAATGAGTCTAAGTGCAGCATCTGAGAACTTTGGCTTTGGAGCCCTAGCAAAAAGTCTTGAAGGTGGACAATAGTACTCATAAGAATAAGTAGAATAGTTCTTGGTCTTATGAACATGGCGGTTTGATGAACCGCGCTCATATTCATAGGCCTGAGTATGGCTTCCCTGTAAAACATTTGCATTAGTGCGACTCAGGTGAGTCCTCTGTCTATGTGAAGCCTTTGGGCCATATGAAGCCTGTGGTCTGGGGTTTGTCTTCTTCACTTGTGGTGTCATGACGACATTCACAAGAAGATTCTCCAAACACCTTTTCGGCACCCAGACCTTCTTCATAGGCATCCAATTCCTATAGTTAGTACCAATATACCTGGCAAACACTTCCACATTCTGATTCTTAAACAGTTTATAGTTTGCATCAAAGGATTCATCAATAACAATGGGATTAGCACAAGTGAAGCCAGATAGGGTGGATGGATCCACTAAAGGTCCCTTTGCAGCAACCCATGTGGTTTTGGGGTACTGCTCAGGTTTCCAGTAAGAGCCATCAGCATTCATTTTCCTTTCGAACCCAACACCCTCTTTCCTAGGGTTTCTGTTCAGGATCTGCCTTTTGAGGACATCACATAGTGTCTGATGCCCTTTGAGACTTTTGAACATCCCTGTTTCAAGCAATGTCTTCAACCTAGCATTCTCATCAGCAATAGCAGTGGCATCCTCAGCAGAGGGGTTAGTTATCACATCAACAGTTGAAGATATTGCAACAATAGCAGCAGTAGAACATTCAGCAACAGAAGTAGCGTTATCACGCTCAATGCATTTAAGACATGGTGGTTCAAAACCTTCCTGAGTGGAACTGATCTATTTGGCCCGAAGTGACTCGTTTTCCTTTTGAAGATCTTCATGAGCCGCTCTCAATTTTTCAAGGTCTTGCTTCCTTTGAAGATAATCATAGGAAAGCTTTTCATGAGATGTTGAGAGCGTTTCATGACGACTTTCAAGTTCCTCATACTTAACATGAAGATTTTTTATGTCTTCAATTAAGGACTGAGATCGAGTCATTTCAGCGTCCAACAGGTCATCACTTTTGTCTAATAGTTTTTGAATATGTTCCATAGCTTTCTGTTGTTCAGTTGCAATTTTAGCAAGTGTTTTGTATCTGGGTTTGGAACCACAATCAGAGTCATCTTCACTTGATGTTTGATAGTGAGTGGCGCGTGAGTTTACCTTGGCACCGCGTGCCATGAAGCAGTAGGTGGGAGTGGAGTCGTCCTTGTCATTAGCATCGGCGTTGGTGACATTGTCTTCAGTGTTGAAGATGGACTTGGCAACGTAGGCTGTAGCCAGACTTGCCACACCAGAATCGGACTCCTCCTCAAAAGTGGACTCCTCCTCCGAATACATTTCCTTGCCAACAAACGCACGAGCCTTGCGAGATGAGCTCTTCTTGTGTGATGAAGACTTTGAGGAAGACTTGGAAGAAGACTTTGAGTATTTCTTCTTCTTCTTGTCGTCAGAATCATACTCCTTTGAGCTTGATCTTGAGGACTTTCTGAAGCCTTTCTTCTTGGTGAATTTTTGGAACTTCTTCACAAGCATAGCAAGCTCCTTTCCAATGTCTTCAGGATCATCAGAACTGCTGTCAGATTCTTCTTCAAATGAGGAGACAGCTTTTGCCTTCAAGGCACGAGTTTGCCCATAGTTGGGGCCGTAGATATCTCTTTTCTCAAAAAGCTGAAACTCATGTGTGTTGAGCCTCTCAAGTATGTGAGACGGATCGAGTGTCTTGAAGTCAGGACGTTCTTGAATCATCAGGGCTAGGGTGTCAAACGAGCTGTCAAGTGATCTCAGGAGTGTCTTGACGACTTCATGCTTGGTGATCTCAGTAGTGCCGAGGGCTTGAAGCTCATTTGTGATGTCAGTGAGTCGATCAAATGTGAGCTGGACATTCTCATTGTCATTTCTCTTGAAGCGGTTGAAGAGGTTGCGAAGGACACTGATTCTCTGATCTCTCTGGGTTGAGACGCCTTCGTTGACCTTGGAGAGCCAGTCCCAGACTAGCTTAGATGTTTCCAAAGCACTCACACGGCCATACTGTCCTTTGGTCAGATGACCACAGATGATGTTCTTGGTAGTGGAGTCCAGTTGAAGGAACTTCTTGACATCAGCAACGGTGACACCTTCACCAGCCTTGGGAACGCCATTCTTGACGACATACCATAGGTCGACATCAATGGCTTCAAGATGCATGCGCATCTTATTCTTCCAGTAGGGATATTCAGTTCCATCGAAGACTGGGCATGCAACGGAGACTTTGATTATCCCTGCAGTCGACATAGCTAAAACTCCAAGTGGTTAAACCGAATCACACAGAACAAGGGAGTACCTTGCTCTGATACCAATTGAAAGTGCTAGTGATCGACTAGAGGGGGGTGAATAGGTGATTTTTATGAAAGTCTTCAAAACATGGAAGTTTTGAAGACAAACGATAGAAATAAACCCATTACCATGCAGCGGAAGATAGACTACACTAGGCAAACCATAGTCAAGTATTCAATGGAGTGAAAGCACAATGACTAATAGCAGCTAGGCAGTAAAGATCAGGTAGGAAGATATTGTGAAGCCAATCAGAACAAGCAGTCACTCAGTGAAGACAAAAGATAAAGCAATCATACAATGACTTCACAAGGACCAACAGTAAGTAAAGGGAAGGGAAGGATGAAACCAGTGACTCGTTGAAGACAATGATTTGTTGGACTAGTTCCAGTTGTTGTGACAATTGTACGTCTGGTTAGGGAGGCTGAGATTCAACTCAGAAGACCTCGTCTTCACCTTATTCCCCTTGATCTAAGGACACCCAGTCCTTGCCCAATCACTCTAGTAAGTCTTCAAGGTAGACTTCCAAACCTTCACAGACTTCGTTCACCGGCGATCCACAATGACTCTTGGATGCTCATAACGCGACCCCTAACCGGCTGGAGGATTCACAGTCCTCAAGTGTAATAAGTCTTCAGATCACACAAACAGGAAGACTTAAGTGATGCCTAACACTCTTTGGCTCTGGGTGTTTAGGGCTTTATCCTCGCAAGGAATTCTCTCTCAAAGGCTTCAAGGTGGGTTGCTCTCAAACGACAAAAGCCGTGTACTAACTCTGAGCAGCCAACCGTTTATGGTTGTAGGAGGTGGGCTATTTATAGCTACTAGGCAACCCGACCTGATTTGTCCGAAATGACCCTTGGTCACTAAAGAACTGACACGTGTTCCAACGGTCAGATTTCAAACACACACGGCAACTTTACTTGAGCTACAAGCAAAGCTGACTTATCCAACTCTGGACAAGATTTGCTCTCATAGTCTTCACTCGAAGACATAGGTTTTGGTTAAGCATCACTTCAGTCATTCTAAATGGTTCACTTGGACCCCACTTAACAGTACGATGGTTCCTATGACTCAACAAAGAAGAAAAAGAACGACGAAAGAACTAAGTCTTCGCGCTCCATAGTCGTCATGCGATGTCTTCTCTTGTCATAGTCTTCAATGTGAATGTCTTCACATACCACCTTTGACTTCAATGTCTTCTTACATTTTTAGGGGTCATCTCTGGTAGGAAAACCGAATCAATGAGGGACTTCTACCTGTGTTATCCTGCAATTCTCACAAACACATTAGTCCCTCAACCAGGTTTGTCGTCAATACTCCAAAACCAACTAGGGGTGGCACTAGATGCACTTACAACACTTTTCAGAAAATAAGAAAAATACCTACCAAAGATGAAGGCCAGGGGGGCCACCACCTTGCCACGAGGGTGGGGGATGCGTCTGCCCCCCTAGGGCGCGCCCCCTACCTCATGGGCCCCCTGTTGCCTCTCCGACTCCAACTCCACCTCCATATATTGAGTTTCGGGGAGAAAAAAATCAGGGAGAAGAAATCATCGCGTTTTACGATACGGAGCCGCCGCCAAGCCCTAAAACCTCTCGGGAGGGCTGATCTGGAGTCCGTTCGAGGCTCCGGAGAGGGGAATCCGTCGCCATTGTCGTCATCAACCATCCTCCATCACCAATTTCATGATGCTCACCGCCGTGCGTGAGTAATTCCATCATAGGCTTGCTGGACGGTGATGGGTTGGATGGGATCTATCATGTAATCGAGTTAGTTTTGTTAGGGTTTGATCCCTAGTGTCCATTATGTTCTGAGATTGATGTTTCTATGACTTTGCTATGCTTAATGCTTGTCACTAGGGCCCGAGTGCCATGATTTCAGATCTGAACCTATTATGTTTTCATCAATATATGAGTGTTCTTGATCCTATCTTGCAAGTCTATAGTCACCTATTATGTGTTATGATCCGTTAACCCCGAAGTGACAATAATCGGGATACTTACCGATGATGACCGTAGTTTGAGGAGTTCATGTATTCACTATGTGTTAATGCTTTGCTCCGGTTCTCTATTAAAAGGAGGCCTTAATATCCCTTAGTTTCCGTAAGGACCCCGCTGCCACAGGAGGGTAGGACAAAAGATGTCATGCAAGTTCTTTTCCATAAGCACGTATGACTATGTTCGGAATACATGCCTACATTATATCAATGAATTGGAGCTAGTTCTGTGTCACCCTAGGTTATGACTGTTACATGATGAACCGCATCCGGCATAATTCTCCATCACCGATCCATTGCCTACGAGCTTTCCATATATTGTTCTTTGCTTATTTACTTTTCCGTTGCTATTGCTATCATCACTACAAAATACCAAAAACATTACTTTTACTACTGTTACCTTTTGCTACCGTTATCACCACTATCATATTACTTTGCTACTAAATACTTTGCTGCAGATATTAAGTTTCCAGGTGTGGTTGAATTGACAACTCAGCTGCTAATACTTGAGAATATTCTTTGGCTCCCCTTGTGTCGAATCAATAAATTTGGGTTGAATACTCTACCCTCGAAAACTGTTGCGATCCCCTATACTTGTGGGTTATCAATGTTCAGGGTCGTCACCGTTCATAGTCAATGTAGTTGAACTTGAGGGTCGTCCACATTGTGGTACTTGGTATCCTGGCGCCCTCTCGGCCTTGACATAGACGAAACGGAACGTGATGATTGGTACTCGGTGTCCAGCGACAGCAACATAGGATACTTGGGCGACGCTGGGCATCGAGAAGAGGAGCATGCTCGCTCGGGCATGGAGCTGGACGCGGTCAACGCGCGGGGCGCACGTGCAGGCGGATCGAGCAGACAGCAGCGCTGCTCATCCTCCTCGGTTGAGGCCGAGGTGAAACGGGGCATGGCGGGCAGACTTGGCGCGGAGCAAAGAGGACCTGCAGGGACGCAGTCGAGGAGGAGGCCGGCGTCACGGAGGAGGGTGGCACAGTCAGGCGCAGAAGGGAACTTGAGGAGGAGCTCGGGGAAGCGACGGTGTTCCATGGAGGTGGAGGCAGTCGTGGTGGCCGGCGGGGTCGAGCGGACTCGAGCGCGTGCTCCATCGAAGGGATGGCCGGCGACGCATCTGAGGCAGGGGAGGAGCACGGGCAACGCGCTTGAGGGTCGGCATGGTGGCCTCCATGGCTGGCGGCCGTGCTGTTCGCACAAGGTGAAGGGGCGCCATGAGATGGGGCCAGCGGAGGGGAGGAGGCACGGCGGAGCGGAGATCTTGGGGCGCCGGCGGTGGCCTCGAGAAGGAGAAGAGGGGCTTGGCGCGGCGGTGCGAGGAGGAGGCAGAGGGGATCAGGGACGAGGAGCGGCGCTGCTCTCTTCCTGTCTCTCTCTGACGGCGCACGCACAGGAGGGAGGAAGGGATCGATGGGGGAGACTAGGGCTAAGAGCAGGTGTCGGAGGCTGGGCCTAGCAGATGGGCCTTAAGGAAAAATAGGATGGGCCGGCCTGGAGTAGCCCCATCTCTTTCTCTCCACCTCTTTTAAACTTTCTAGCAGAAAAGAAATAGAGAGAAGAAAAGAAAGAGAGGGTTAGGGAAAGAATTTGAGCATGCGGGTAATTTCTCCCGGACTCATAAAATGAGCTTGATTCAAGAAAAAAATAAAAGTGGCTATGGGCGTGAAGATGAATTCAAACTCATTTGAATTAAATTTTAATTCAAATGAGTGTGGGAAGGGAGTGGGTAATTGGTAGGTCCAAAAATGTTGAGAATCTTAGAGGAGCCTCGATAAAAGAGATGAGAATTATTGGCAAAGTTTGGGGAACAAACTTGAAATGGAATAGGCATGGAGTTTATTATGCAAGTGTGTTATGGTTAATTCCAAAAGAATGGAATATTTATTATAGCTCCCTAATAATATAGGGAGTATATGTTCTAAAGAGAAATCACCATTGTGAATATCCCTCGATTTAAATGGATTGAAGATCCATCCGGTTTATTTGGTTGAATTTTTAAAACGGGTTGCATGATGACATGATGCAATGCACATGATGCAAGGATGAATGCAACGAACCGAAAAAACACACGACAAATCTCGAAATCCATGGAAGGCATCTGGAGTGCCGGTCTTGGGGCGTCACAAGTTATGAGTTTGGTCTTCATTTGAAACAATGCGGAATAGTTTCGCAACCCACGCCACCTGGAACACCACAACGTAATGGTGTGTCCGAACGTCGTAACCGCACTTTACTAGATATGGTGCGATATATGATGTCTCTCACTGATTTACCGCTACCGTTTTGGGGTTATGCTTTAGAGACGGCTGCATTCGCATTAAATAGGGCACCACCTAAATCCGTTGAGACGATGCCTTATGAACTGTGGTTTGGCAAGAAACCCAAGTTATCGTTTCTTAAAGTTTGGGGCTGCGATGCTTATGTGAAAAAGCTTCAACCTGATAAGTTCGAACCCAAAATTGGAGAAATGTGTCTTCATTGGATACCCAAAGGGGACTATTGGGCACACCTTCTATCACAGATCCAAAGGCAAGATATTCGTTGCTAAGAATGGATCCTTTCTAGAGAAGGAGTTTCTCTTGAAAGAAGTGAGTGGGAGGAAAGTAGAACTTGATGAGGTAACTATACCTTCTCCCTTATTGGAAAGTAGTTCATCACTGAAATCAGTTCCAGTGATTCCTACACCAGTAAGTGAGGAAGCTAATGTTGATGATCATGAAACTTTTGATCAAGTTACTACCGAACCTCGTAGGTCAACCTGAGTAAGATCTGCACCAGAGTGGTACGGTAATCCTGTTCTGGAGGTCATGTTACTTGACCAGGATGAACCTATGAACTATGAGGAAGCGATGATGAGCCCAGATTCCGCAAAATGGCTTGAGGCCATGAAATCTGAGATTGGATCCATGTATGAGAACAAAGTCTGGACTTTGGTTGACTTGCCCGATGATCAGCAAGCCATAGAGAATAAATGGATCTTCAAGAAGAAGACTAACGCTACCGGTAATATTACTGTCTACAAAGCTCGACTTGTTGCGAAAGGTTTTCGACAAGTTCAAGGAGTTGACTACAATATCGAAGAGTTGTATATGATGCAACCAGAAGGTTTTGTCGATCCAAAAGGTGCTAACAAAGTGTGCAAGCTCCAACGATCCATTTATGGACTGGTGCAAGCCTCTCGGAGTTGGAATAAACGCTTTGATAGTGTGATCAAAGCATTTGGTTTTATACAGACTTTTGGAGAAGCCTGTATTTACAAGAAAGTGAGTGGGAGCTCTGTAGCATTTCTGATATTATATGTGGATGACATATTGTTGATTGGAAATGATATAGAATTTCTGGATAGCATAAAGGGATACTTGAATAAGAGTTTTTCAATGAAATACCTCGGTGAAGATGCTTATATATTGGGCATCAAGATCTATAGAGATAGATCAAGACGCTTAATTGGACTTTCACAAAGCACATACCTTGACAAAGTTTTGAAGAAGTTCAAAATGGATCAAGAAAAGAAAGGGTTCTTTCCTGTGTTACAAGGTGTGAAGTTGAGTAAGACTCAATGCCCGACCACTGTAAAAGATAGAGAGAAGATGAAAGATGTTCCCTATGCTTCAGCCATAGGCTCTATCATGTATGCAATGCTGTGTACCAGACCTAATGTGTGCCTTGTTATAAGTTTAGCAGGGAGGTACCAAAGTAATCTAGGAGTGGATCACTGGACAGCGGTAAGGAACATCCTAAAATACCTGAAAAGGACTAATGATATGTTTCTCATTTATGGAGGTGACAAAGAGCTCATCGTAAATGGTTACGTTGATGCAAGCTTTGACACTGATCCGGACGATTCTAAATCGCAAATCGGATACGTGTTTACATTGAACGGTGGAGCTATTAGTTGGTGCAGTTCTAAACAAAGCGTCGTGGCGGGATCTACGTGTGAAGCGGAGTACATAGCTGCTTCGGAAGCAGCAAATGAAGGAGTCTGAATGAAGGAGTTCATATCCGATCTAGGTGTCATACCTAGTGCATCGGGTCCAATGAAAATCTTTTGTGACAATACTGGTGCAATTGCCTTGGCGAAGAAATCCAGATTTCACAAGAGAACCAAGCACATCAAGAGACGCTTCAATTCCATCCGGGATCTAGTCCAGGTGGGAGACATAGAAATTTGCAAGATACATACGGATCTGAATGTTGCAAACCCGTTGACTAAGCCTCTTCCACGAGCAAAACATGATCAGCACCAAGGCTCCATGGGTGTTAGAATCATTACTTTGTAATCTAGATTATTGACTCTAGTGCAAGTGGGAGACTAGAGGAAATATGCCCTCGAGGCAATAATAAAGTTATTATTTATTTCCTTATATCATGATAAATGTTTATTATTCATGCTAGAATTGTATTAACTGGAAACATAATACTTGTGTGAATACATAGACAAACAGAGTGTCACTAGTATGCCTCTACTTGACTAGCTCGTTGATCAAAGATGGTTATGTTTCCTAGCCATTGACATGAGTTGTCATTTGATTAACGGGATCACATTATTAGGAGAATGACGTGATTGACTTGACCCATCCGTTAGCTTAGCACTCGATCGTTTAGTATGTTGCTATTGCTTTCTTCATGACTTATACATGTTCCTATGAATATGAGATTATGCAACTCCCGTTTACCGGAGGAACGCTTTATGTGCTACCAAACATCGCAATGTAACCGGGTGATTATAAAGGTGCTCTACAGGTGTCTCAGAAGGTACTTGTTGGGTTGGCGTATTTCGAGATTAGGATTTGTTACTTCGATTGTCGGAGAGGTATCTCTGGGCCATCTCTTTAATGCACATCACTTAAGCCTTGCAAGCATTGCAACTAATGAGTTAGTTGCGGGATGATGTATTACAAAACGAGTAAAGAGACTTGCCGGTAACGAGATTGAACTAGGTATGAGATACCGACGATCGAATCTCGGGCAAGTAACATACCGATGACAAAGGGAACAACGTATGTTGTTATGCGGTCTGACCGATAAAGATCTTCGTAGAATATGTGGGAGCCAATATGAGCATCCAGGTTCCACTATGGGTTATTGACCGGAGACGTGTCTCGGTCATGTCTACATAGTTCTCGAACCCGTAGGGTCCGCACGCTTAAAGTTTTGATGACGGT
Source organism: Triticum urartu (assembly GCF_003073215.2). NCBI lineage: Eukaryota > Viridiplantae > Streptophyta > Magnoliopsida > Poales > Poaceae > Triticum > Triticum urartu. The sequence goes on from NC_053022.1 coordinate 308,879,522, forward strand.
TATATTATGAGTTTATGGGTTTTGATGTACCGAAGGTTGTTCGGAGTCCTGGATGTGATCACAGACATGACGAGGAGTCTCGAAATGGTCGAGACATGAAGATTGATATATTGGAAGCCTATATTTGGATATCGGAAGTGTTCCGGGTGAAATCGGGATTTTACCGGAGTACCGAGGGGTTACCGGAACCCCCTGGGGGCTTAATGGGACATAGTGGGCCTTTGTGGAGAAGAGGAGAGGCGGCCAGGGCAGGGCCGCGCGCCCCTCCCCCCTAGTCCGAATAGGACAAGGAGAGGGGGGCGGCGCCCCCCCTTCCTTCCTCTCTCCCTCCTCTTTCCCCCTCCACTCGTAATCCAACAAGGAAAAGGGAGGGAATCCTACTCCCGGTGGGAGTAGGACTCCTCCTGGCGTGGCACCTCCCCCTTGCTCCTTTATATACGGGGGCAGGGGGCACCCTAGAGACACAACAATTGATCGTTTGATCTTTTAGCCGTGTGTGGTGCCCCCCTCCACCATAGTCCACCTCAATAATACTGTAGCGGTGCTTAGGCGAAGCCCTGCGTCGGTAGAACATCATCATCGTCACCACGCCGTCGTGCTGACGAAACTCTCCCTCAACATTCGGCTGGATCGGAGTTCAAGGGACGTCATCGGGCTGAACATGTGCTGAACTCGGAGGTGTCGTACATTCGGTACTTGATCGGTCGGATCGTGAAGACGTACGACTACATCAACCGCGTTGTGCTAACGCTTCCGCTTTCGGTCTACGAGGGTACGTGGACAACACTCTCCCCTCTCGTTGCTATGCATCACCATGATCTTGCGTGTGCGTAGGAATTTTTTTGAAATTACTACATTCCCCAACACTATCATGTATGCAATGTTGTGTACCAGACCTGATGTGTGCCTTGCTATTAGTCTAGCAGGGAGGTACCAAAGTAATCCAGGAGTGGATCACTGGACAATGTTCAAGAACATCCCAAGATACCTGAAAAGGGGTAAGGATATGTTTATCGGAGGTGACAAAGAGCTCGTCGTAAACGGTTACGTCGATTCAAGCTTTGACACTGATCCGTATGACACTAAGTCACAAACCAGATACGTATTTTTATTGAATGGTGGAGCTGTCAGTTGGTGCAGTTCTAAGCAGAGCGTCGTGGCGGGATCTACGTGTGAAGCGAAATACATAGCTGCTTCAGAAGCAGCAAATGAAGGAGTTTGGATGAAGGAGTTCATATCCGATCTAGTGCATTGGGTCCAATGAAAATCTTTTATGACAATACTGGTGCAATTGCCTTAGCAAAGGAATCCAGATTTCACAAGAGAACCAAGCACATCAAGAGACACTTCAATTCCATCCGCGATCAAGTCAAGGAGGAAGACATAGAGATTTGCAAGATACATACGGATCTGAATGTTGCAGACTCGTTGACTAAGTCCCTCTCACGAGCAAAACATGATCAGCACCAAGACTCCATGGGTGTTAGAATCATTACTGTGTAATCTAGATTATTGACTCTAGTGCAAGTGGGAGACTGAAGGAAATATGCCCTAGAGGCAATAATAAAGTTGTTATTTATATTTCCTTACATTATGATAAATGTTTATTATTCATGCTAGAATTGTATTAACCGGAAACTTAGTACATGTGTGAATACATAGACAAACAGAGTGTCCCTAGTATGCCTCTACTTGACAAGCTCGTTAATCAAAGATGGTTAAGTTTCCTAGCCATAGACATGTGTTGTCATTTGATGAACAGGATCACATCATTAGAGAATGATGTGATGGACTAGAACCATCTGTTAGCTTAGCACTATGATCGTTTAGTTTATTGTTATTGCTTTCTTCATGACTTATACATGTTCCTATGACTATGAGATTATGCAACTCCCAAATACCAGAGGAACACCTTGTGTGCTATCAAACGTCACAACGTAACTGGGTGATTAGAAATATGCTCTAGAGGTGTCTCCGATGGTGTTTGTTGAGTTGGCATAGATCGAGATTAGGATTTGTCACTCCGTGTATTAGAGAGGTATCTCTGGGCCCTCTCAGTAATGCACATCACTATGAGCCTTGCAAGCAACGTGACTAATGAGTTAGTCACGGGATGATGCATTACGGAACGAGTAAAGAGACTTGCCAGTAACGAGATTGAACTAGGTATGATGATACCGACGATCGAATCTCGGGCAAGTAACATACCGATGACAACGGGAACAACGTATGTTGTTGTGCGGTTTGACCGATAAAGATCTTCATAGAATATGTAGGGACCAATATGAGCATCCAGGTTCCGCTATTAGTTATTGACCAGAGATGTGTCTCGGTCATGTCTACATAGTTCTCGAACCCGTAGGGTCCGCACGCTTAACGTTCGATGATGATATGTATTATGAGTTATGTGATTTGATGTACCGAAGGTTGTTCGAAGTCCCGAATGAGATCACGGACATGAAGAGGAGTCTCGAAATGGTCGAGACATAAAGATTGATATATTGGAAGGTTATATTCGGACACCGGAATGGTTCCGAAGTGTATCAGGTATTTTCCGGAGTACCGGGAGGTTACCGGAACCCCCCGGGGGATTAATGGGCCACAATGGGCCTTAGTGGAGAAGAGATTGGGCGGGCCAGATGTGCCCCCCCCCTTGCCCAGTCCGAATTGGACAAGGGGAAGGGGGGCGCCCCCTCCTTTCTTCTCTTCTCTCCTCTTTCCCTTCTTCTCCTTCTTGGACTTGGAAAGGAGGAAACCTACTCCTACTAGGAGTAGGATTCCTCCCCCCTTGGTGCGCCCCTTGTGGCCGGTCGGCCACCTCCTCCCCTCCTTTATATACGGGGGAGAGGGCACCCCACAGACACACAAGTTGATCTTTAGACGTGTGCGGTACCCCCTTCCACAGTTTTCCACCTCAGTCATATTGTCGTAGTGCTTAGGCGAAGCCCTGTGTCGGTAACTTCATCATCACCGTCAACACGCCGTCGTGCTGACGAAACTCACCCTCGGCCTCAACTGGATCAAGAGTACGAGGGACGTCACCAAGCTGAACATGTGCAGACCGCGGAGGTGCCGTGCGTTCAGTACTTGATCGGTTGGATCGCGAAGACGTTGGACTACATCAACCGCGTTACTAAACGCTTCCGCTTTCGGTCTACGAGGGTACGTAGATACACTCTCCCCTCTCGTTGCTATGCATCTTCTAGATAGATCTTGCGTGATCGTAGGAAATTTTTTGAATACCGCGTTCCCCAACAGTTTTCCCCCTAGGCCGAGTCGTGAGGGATACAGGGAAAGAGGCAACGAAGTGTTTTTTGGTGCAACAAACTGTTATTCTCTTGAGTGGCATTCTCGTCGCTATTCTTGTAAAACTATGAGGGCAGAGAAATTTAGCACTTTGAAATTTTAAGTGGAGACACTCAGGAGTGTACCCTCTTGCGCATTCTTTCAACTATGAAGGAGGGAGCGGTAGGGAGAAACTAAGCCTCTAGCACAAAATGCTAGAGCTTAAATCCTGTTATAAGCTACCTATAAGCTCTTGTCGTAAACTAAGTCATGTGTTCCAGCTTCGATTGAATTAAAAACATAATAAACAAAATATTTTTTAAGGCCCTGAATTCTCTATTCTTGAATAGTTGCAACCCAGTGTCTACTTTTCCCAAGTATCCACACCAACAGGCTATGCATACCGGCCATGTCATCACATGCCATCTCATGCATATGGTGTGGAGAATTGATTAAACTCGATACTACACATTGCTTATTGGTATTTGGATTAAAAAGTGAAAAAAAAGAAGAAGTGGAAAAGGCACGACACAAAATATATATTGCAATCATCTTAACACAAATTGTATTTGCAGTGTGGTAACGATGTTTCATAGATACCTGACTCGAGCTTCCTTGCAGGAATGCACGAGAAATCATCTTATTTGTATTAAAAAGGACATCCAATACTACAAGACATCACAAAAATAAAGAAGTTACATCTAGGTTTTCAGAGTGTCAAACAAACTCAATCTCCATCATAAGCTGAAGGCATGCTGCCACCGCCGCCCCGCTGCTGGAGTTGGCCTAATATTGTATTCTTCGGTTGGCAATTCATCATGCTAAGATCTAGTTGAACCAATGCCTCGGAGAAGAAGCTGCCATCGTGAATCCTTTCATAGATATTCAAACCATCTCTTAGACAAAACTTTCACCAGCTTCGCAACGACAACGACAGAGAGAACACCATTGCATGCGAGAAGGAGCATGACCTGCACGCGAGCGAAGAGACACCCAAATGAAGAGAAGGAGGCCATAGTCTCGTGGCTACCACAAAAATGGCCACGGAAACACCTCCCCAACCTTCATGTGTCAACTTTTTTTATGACGCCTCAAGTTGTCTGCAAAACCACCACCTCAAGGAGCAAGAAAAAGAGGATCGTCTTGACGTGAGCGCATGACACACAAAAGCACCCGGCCAGATTTATAGGACCCGAGACAGAGCAGACTCTGCCTCCTAGATCCAGCACTAATAGCGGCGAGAACAATTGTATCGAAATGAGATCTAACGAAAACACATTTGCTGCCACCATTGCCACCGTCGGAGCCGTAGCAATGAACAATCAAAACCCTAACCAAGAAACCCCATACTGTTGGACACACGCGGAATAAGGTCTCGCGATTCCCCTCCCTCCCGTTGTCACTTGGGCAGTCGGCGGAGATGAAGGAACCCCAATAACTCCGGTGTTGAGGTTGCTTTCTCTCTCCTCTCTCTACGTCGGTTGCTGGCGGCTAGGGCTGATTGTTTTTTTATAAAGAAAAAAATATGTACCCCGATTACGACATGATCTGGCTCCTTTCACCATAAGAATTTGTATACACCACATTTCGTAATCTGTCGCAGAAACTTGTTTGGTTAAACCAACAATTAAGTAGTCAAAAGCTAGCTAGAGGATCGACATCATCATAGTCCACCAAACAGAGATTTCATTCGCCAGCAAGTCATTTCAATTTCCACCTTGTTTTCTTCGCCTTTTACCATTTATACTGCTTTGCAGGAGGCGTCAATGCACATGAAACTTGACTATCAAGTTTCTACCCCCAAGAACTTGGCTTCCAAGCCAGTGCTTTTGTTGAAAACAACGGTCGGTTTTGTGGCATAATCGAAATCTCTCCCTACCTCCGCATCTTTCGCCAAGTTTAAGCCGCAAACCTCCGCGCGCCAAAACTTGGATCCCACGAACTCTAGACGAGGTTCAAAGCTCCAAAGCACTCCGCCTCTACTTCGAATCCGCCCAAATCGAAAAAAATCGCAGTGGTTCTTAGTAGCAGCAGCCCGCGCCGGGTGCCGTGGTGGCTACTGCGGCGGCAGGGAGCTCGCGCCCGAGGGCCCGATCCGCGCCATGGAGGAGGTGAGCAGCTTCGCCCCCTCCGCCTCCCTCGACCTTTTCATATCGCGCTGGTTGCTGGTCGCGCAATCCTAGCTTGTGTCTTGGGGTCGCTTTTTTTCCCCGCGGAATTTTGGGTTTGGGGTGTTCTAGTACGGATTTGGGGGTTGTGAGGTGTCATCATGTATGATCAGTGAGGTTAGGTGGCGGTGATTTCTAGGAATGTGGCTCGTATTTTGACCTGGCCTGTGGGCAATAGCTGACTATTTGGCTTGTTGGTCTGAACTCTGAATTGATTCGCTTACTGCGCATGCAGCCGCTTGATGAGAAGGATTTGGAAAGGAAGCTGAAGAAAGAGCAGAAGGTGCTTGTTCTAATATGGTTCTGTGCTGTTCACGATGGAGTAGGAGAACACACTAGTCGACTTGTTTCGTGTGTGAGTAGTTTTACCCACAGCTCATCTGTGTTCTGTTCTGTGACAGGCGAAATCGAAGGAGGAGAAGAAGCTCAAGGCAAAGCAGAAGGAGGAGGCCAGACTACAGGTGGCGACCGGCGGCACTAACCCATTTCTTGGTTTGGAGGAGAGGTTCTGTTTGACTGATGTGATTGTCTGTAGGTCCAAGCAGCATCCGATGGAGCCAAGAAGAGTGAGAAGAAGCAAAAGAAGAAAGGTGTCACGGATGAGAATCCCGAGGATCTCGTTGATCCGGATACTCCCACTGGACAGAAGAAACTGCTTGCTTCTCAAATGGCCAAACAATATAGCCCGTCCGCTGTCGAGAAATCGTATGCTTCCTTTCTCGCTTTAGTTGAATCATGCCATCAAATTTTTTGGAGTCCATGGTCAGAAATTCCTCACTGAACTATGTATTTTCCTTTTCTTACTGTCATGCAGATGGTATCCTTGGTGGGAGTCATCACAGTATTTTGTAGCAGATGCCGCAAGCTCAAAGCCACCTTTTGTAATAGTAAGTTCCTCCATAACTCAAATGGTACATGATTATATTCAGAATAAGCATCTGTTTGCGATGGCTATGTGAATTGCTCACCAGATGATTTCACACTGTAAATCTTGCATACAACATAATATGTAAAAATGAAGATATATTACTGTGAATGACAAGAACTAAATACTTATTTGCAGGTCCTGCCACCCCCAAATGTGACAGGAGCCCTTCACATAGGCCATGCAATTACAGTGGCAATTGAGGTAGTGAGTTTATCTGTACTGGAGCCCTTCTGTTCGCCCCTATCAGTATTGGTGGTGTTGATGTTCTTTTGTTTCTTTGCATTGACAACAATGCAGGATGCTATGATCCGCTGGCGGAGGATGTCAGGCTACAATGCTTTGTGGATTCCTGGAATGGATCATGCTGGCATAGCTACACAGGTCTGCTATGCTTCATGTTGTCTGATAAGTGGTACATTCCAGTGCATAGAACATATATACTGGGTCCAAGGCCCCAGTATATCTATCTTCTGCACAAGTTATATTTTTCGTAGTTGTTCATGGCCTAGTATTATTAGCCTGAGTTCAAATTGACGTCTACTCAAAAGTTATATTGATCATTGAGTCTTATCTGACTGATCCATTGTTACTATTTCTTACTGTAGCAAGTGTTTCATCTAACAAAATTGTTAACCTCCATATCAGGTCGTTGTGGAAAAGAAGATCATGCGTGAGAGGAAGCTGTCAAGGCATGATCTAGGGCGTGATAAATTTCTATCTGAGGCAAGCACTCTGATTTTTGACCCACTGTAGATCATCTCACCTGTAATGAACTCATGTTTTTTAAAGGAGTAAATAATCATATTCATAAATGTTTTTTCTTGCATTTATTCATCTGTTATCTATTTTGCTCAATTCAAGAGAAAGGTCCCTAGATACCAGTACAAAATTCTGCACAAGGTAGCTCATATGCCAATGAATGAACCAAAATTTTACAGTGCCATGAAATGAATTGCTCTGTTAATTTAATTAATTGAGACAATTTTTTGGTTCAGTGCCAGCCCATACTTTGTTATGCTGGTTGATTTTCACATTTACTCATTCGATGTATCAATCATCATTTTTTGCAGCTCCACAACTGGAAAGATCAGTATGGTGGCACCATACTGAGACAACTGCGTACGCTTGGAGCCTCGCTTGACTGGTCGCGCGAAGTAAAGTCCTTGTCCGATTCCTCCATTGCTATAGCTAGGGAAAGCAACATTTCTGTCTAAATAATGCATAGTTTTTCAGTGTTCTACAATGGATGAGCAGAGATCAGGAGCTATAACAGAAACATTTGTTAGGCTATACAAGGAAGGTTTGATATATAGGTTAGTTTTCCATACAGAATGTGCACCCTTTTTTGCATCTTGTTCTGCTGAGCTTATGTGTTTGCTCATCTTATGTTGTTTGGCATCCTCTAAATTACTTTATTACCTCTTGGATGATTCATCCATTTGCAGGGATATTCGTCTCGTGAACTGGGATTGCACGCTCCGTACAGCAATTTCTGATATCGAGGTATGTGAGGCATGCACTTTTGCAGTGTGCTGGCCACTTTGGTTCTTTGCATGTGTGAGCAGGAATGCAGGGTTGTATCTTATATTTTGATCGCTGGTTTTCAGGTTGACCGTGTTGATCTCAAGGCAGAGACTTTCTTAGAGGTCCCTGGTTATAGCAACCCAGTTCAGTTTGGTGTTTTGACATCTTTTGCCTACCCTCTAGAAGAAGGATTGGGTGAAATTATCGTTGCAACAACTAGAATAGAAACTATGCTCGGTGATACCGCTATAGCTGTTCATTCTCAGGATGAAAGATATAAGCATCTGCATGGAAAATATGCCGTGCATCCGTTTAATGGCCGAAAACTTGAAATAATTTGCGCCGATGACTTGGTGAAAGCCACTTTTGGTACTGGCGCTGTCAAGGTAGGTGTGCCCATCTGAAGAGCTGGTTTGGCACTTTGGATACCTTTACATTCAGAAATCAGTGCCCATTCTTATCTCTATCTTTCTATATGCAGATCACGCCAGCTCATGATAGCAAGGACTTCGAGGTTGGGAAACAGCATAACCTGGACTTCATCAATATTTTCACTGATGACGGGAACATAAATGAAAATGGAGGTCCACAATTTGAAGGAATGCCACGTTTCACCGCTCGAGCTGCTGTTATTGATGCACTAAAGGAAAAGGTATTATTATAGTCTCAGTATTTACCATTTTTCCTTTAGAACTGATTCTGCTTCGTTCATGTAGTTGTATCTAATTTATTGCTTATCCTCAATGTTTTTGGAAAAGGTTCATCAATGTATTGTCATAATGGAATAAAAACTTGTAATTCGAAAAAGGTATCATAGTTCTATGTTGACTTCTAAAAGCATCTAGAGTCATCTTGGATGTGATTCGATTTCTTTGAATTTTGCTAATTTATGGAGTGTAAATTTAGTTGTATTTGTATGAGCAACAACATTTTTTTTTATGTTTCTCGGTTTACTAATTATATTTCAATCGTGAGCCATTTGGCAGGCATGGAAGCATCACGTTGACATTTTTACGTTAGAAATATGGTATTCCGTATTTTGATTTGTGTGCTATGTGTGGTATATACATATATGCATAGCTGGCTCTGTTCAAGCTTGGTCTCCCTTTTCGATCTGGGATTGTCGTAATATATGAGAACTCTTTTTCCTTCACGCTATACTGGAGTCTGGATAGCTGTGTGAAGATGGATGATTAAGTTGCTTGTTTGATTCAAAGTTTGATCTTGTTGCCTGGTTATTTATCCTTCGTTGTCGCTTATCTTTTTCCGTAATGTATTGTTTTAGTAATTTCCAAATTATAATCAATTTGCACTTGTCAATAAATGAAGGGTCTATACAGAGGCATGGAAAATAATGAGATGGAATTAGGTCGTTGTTCAAGAACTAATGATATCGTCGAGCCAATGATCAAGCCCCAATGGTTTGTTAATTGTAATACCATGGCAAAGGCAGCTCTTGATGCTGTGAAATCCAAAGAGATAGAGATCATTCCACCACAATATGAGCAAGACTGGTACAGGTACATCCTATTTGCTTTACTTTAGGCATGCATCTTTCCTTTATGGATCA